>NC_137100.1:68442136-68497136 GCF_949357685.1 Gobio gobio | reverse complement strand
GTTTTAACCCAGCGATTGGGTTGTTTTAAACCAGCGATTGGGTTGTTTTAAACCAGCGATTGGGTTGTTTTAAACCAGCGATTGGGTTGTTTTAAACCAGCGATTGGGTTGTTTTAAACCAGCGATTGGGTTGTTTTAACTCAGCGATTGGGTTGTTTTAAACCAGCGATTGTGTTGTTTTTAAACCAGCGATTGGGTTGTTTTAAACCAGCGATTGGGTTGTTTTAAACCAGCCTTTGAGTTGTTTTAAACCAGCGTTTGGGTTGTTTTAACTCAGCGATTGGGTTGTTTTAACATTTTAACATTTAACCCATCCGCTGGCTTAAAACAACCCAATTGCTGGGTTAGTCCATTTTCAACCCAACTTGGGTTATTTTTAACCCAACATTTTTTAGAGTGTACATATAATACATTTATGATATATTTTCAAAATACCTTCATGGAACATGATCTTAATATCCTAATGATTTTTAATAAAAGAAATATGTATAATGTTGCCCCGTACGGTGTTGTTGGCTCAGATATACCCGTGAGACGCAGGACTTTTAATGATTACAGTGGCAGATTATATGATGTTATAACCTCATTATGTCATGGTTGCTTCAGAAAATATGTTTTTTCTCACATCTGATGTTGTGAACATGTTTAGTGCAGGAGATACGCAACATGTACAATAACCAAACAGTTTTTAGTCATTTCATGATGTGCTTTTGTAATTTTTTATTTTTTTTTAATACTGCTATTTACATTTAATTTTCATTTAATAATTCTGGTGCTTAAACTCTAAATTATTGCAGTTTATTACCAAAGATTTTAATTTAAACTAATATTTATATTTAATTTTCAGCTTTATTTCAATGAACAGAAATGTTTTAATAGTTTTACTGCGACCTCATGCACTGTAAAAAATATTGTTGGTTTAACTTAAAAAAGTAAGAAACCTGGTGGCCTTCAAACTTTGAGTTCATTAATATAATTTTTTTTTAGTTAATACAATGAAGGAAATTGGTTGAATAAATAGAAAACTCAAAATATTATTGTATCTGAACCACATAAATAAAATAATTTTTTTGATAAATCATGAACATAGCTGCATTATTACTAATAAAACACACAATTACACAATATGCTTACAAAATCTTTTAATAATATTTGAATAAATGGTGATGTCGATTCTCAGATGTTCATTGTATTAACTGAATTGTATTTATTTCAATAAACTCAAAATTTTAAGGCAACCAGGTAACTTACTTTTTAAATATTTTTTTTACAGTGTGACAAATACTAAATACTAAATATGAACCCAAAAAAAATAAGTTATGAAAACATTTCTAAACATTCAAAAGGTGTGAAGGTTAATGTAACATTGTGTCATTCTACAAACGTGACATCTAAAAACTGTTCCATGAATAATGTTTTTGTGCAGACATTTCAAGAACATTATGAAAGACCAGATAACGTTGAATGAACGTTATATTAGCGTTACTGGAAGAACGTTTGTTCATAACGCTGAGAGAACGTTCCCGGTCAGCTTCAGGCGATCTTCACTGATGTTCTGCACACTTTGTTCCTGTCCTGAAGTCCACGAGTCCGGCTCTCACACACACACACACACACACACACACGTGTCGCTCCGAGGGCTTCACCACAACAACAGCAGGAAGTGATGTCATCGCTGCGACTGCAAGCTTGAACAGCATCGGTCGGACACTTTGAAGATGAAGATGAAGGCTGACCCTCGCACACTTGAAGCAATCTGTCAGTATTTCCCGCCTCTACCTCTGGCTCGTCTGTTCTGGGGCCGTTGTGTGTGTTTGTGTGCACCTATTGATTGACAGCTGGCTCCAGAGCCACTCAGGCCTCTTAAAATACCAGAGCCGGGCTTCAGGTTTCCCCCGCGGCCCCGGGCCCCCGTATTGTCTGTCTGAGCCCGGCCCCGCCCGCCTCTTCGCATCCGTGAAGTCTGATCAGTCCAGCTCACTCTCTGATGAGGGTTAAAGTATCAACACACATTTATCATTATTATCACTGTTCATATTTTTATGGAAACCGTGACACATTTTATTTCTCCGGATTCTTTGATGAATATAAAGCTCAAAAGAACAGATTTTGTCTATTTTGTAACATTATAAATGTCCCTTTAGATCAGTTTAATGCGTCCGATATTAATAAAAGTATTCATTTCTTATTGAATCTTACACTCTAAAAATTGCTGGGCTAAAACAACCCAATCGCTGGATTAAAACAACCCCATCGCTGGACTAAAACAACCCAATCGCTGGATTAAAACAACCCAATCGCTGGATTAAAACAACCCATCGCTGGACTAAAACAACCCGATCGCTGGGTTAAAACAACCCAATCGCTGGATTAAAACAACCCAATCGCTGGATTAAAACAACCCAATCGCTGGATTAAAACAACCCGATCGCTGGATTAAAACAACCTGATGGCTGGATTAAAACAACCCAATCGCTGGGTTAAAACAACCCGATCGCTGGATTAAAACAACCTGATGGCTGGATTAAAACAACCCAATCGCTGGGTTAAAACAACCCAATCGCTGGGTTAAAACAATCCGATCGCTGGATTAAAACAACCCGATCGCTGGATTAAAACAACCTGATGGCTGGATTAAAACAACCCAATCGCTGGGTTAAAACAACCCGATCGCTGGATTAAAACAACCTGATGGCTGGATTAAAACAACCCAATCGCTGGGTTAAAACAACCCAATCGCTGGGTTAAAACAACCCAATCGCTGGATTATAACAACCCGATCGCTGGGTTAAAACAATCCGATCGCTGGGTTAAAACAACCCAATCGCTCGGTTAAAACAACCCAATCGCTGGATTAAAACAACCCAATCGCTGGATTATAACAACCCGATCGCTGGGTTAAAACAATCCGATCGCTGGGTTAAAACAACCCAATCGCTCGGTTAAAACAACCCAATCGCTGGATTAAAACAATCCGATCGCTGGGTTAAAACAACCCAATCGCTGGATTAAAACAATCCAATCGCTGGATTAAAACAACCCAATCGCTCGGTTAAAACAACCCAATCGCTGGATTAAAACAATCCAATCGCTGGATTAAAACAACCCGATCGCTGGGTTAAAACAACCCAATCTCTGGATTAAAACAACCCGATCGCTGGGTTAAAACAATCCGATCGCTGGGTTAAAACAACCCAATCGCTGGGTTAAAACAACCCAATCGCTGGATTAAAACAACCCGATCGCTGGGTTAAAACAATCCGATCGCTGGGTTAAAACAAACCAATCGCTGGATTAAAACAACCCGATCGCTGGGTTAAAACAACCCAATCTCTGGATTAAAACAACCCGATCGCTGGGTTAAAACAACCCAATCACTGGGTTAAAACAACCCAATCGCTGGGTTAAAACAACCCGATCGCTGGATTAAAACAACCCGATCGCTGGGTTAAAACAACCCGATCGCTGGGTTAAAACAACCCGATCGCTGGGTTAAAACAACCCGATCGCTGGGTTAAAACAATCCGATCGCTGGATTAAAACAACCCGATCGCTGGGTTAAAACAACCCAATCTCTGGATTAAAACAACCCGATCGCTGGGTTAAAACAACCCAATCACTCGGTTAAAACAACCCAATAGCTGGGTTAAAACAACCCGATCGCTGGATTAAAACAACCCGATCGCTGGGTTAAAACAACCCGATCGCTGGGTTAAAACAAACCCAATCGCTGGGTTAAAACAACCCAATCGCTGGGTTAAAACAACCCAAAAGTGTTCATATTTTTATGGAAACCGTGACACATTTTATTTTTTAAGCAAACATTTAACCCAACCACTGGGTTAAAATGACCCATTCACTGGGTTAGTCTATTTTCAACTCAACTTGGGTTGTTTTTAACCCAGCATTTTTTAGAGTGTACAACTTTGCACTCTTTTATTTTGAGAGTGTAGTCATAAAGTGATTAAGAGCTCATATTAAAAACAGATTCATAGTTAAGTTATGGCAATAAACTGAAGTAAAAACGCAGAGAGTGATAGAGTGATAGAGTGATAGAGTGATAGAGTGATAGAGTGATAGAGTGATAGAGTGATAGAGTGATATATCACTGGAGGGCGTGATCCTCGTCTTTTATTCTCGGAGTAAAATGGAAAAGTCCTGGAAAATGAGAAAGAGTGGGAACCCTGGACAAAGTTATGGGGCAAACTGCCTTTCTCTATAAAAACTGCCCCACAGTCTCTGAGTTCAGAAGCTTCTGCAAACCTTCTGTTGTCTTTAATGTCAGTGAATGTCTATTTATAAATGTCAGTAATGGACATAGGCCTGTCCCGACTCATCTACAGAAAGCCAGTAATGAAATTTATTTCAATCCCAGGCCTCAGACCCGAGGGTCAGAGGTCAAGCGGAGCGCGGGGTCAGTCGTGTAACCCGCCCCGGTCAGAATTAAAAGGGAAAGCCCACTTTTGTCATGAGGTCAAGGGGGTCAGGAGGTCAGTGTCGCTGGGACGGCCCAGATCGCTCCAGTGCTATAAATTATGTACCAAATCAGAGCCAGAGGAAAATTAGCGTGTCTTCCTGAGCGGGGTCGGCCCCGGGGCCCCGCCGACATTATTCCACGACCTTAATCGAGAGTAAAGGAAGTGTCCGGTCGTGTGCGCGCACCTCTGGGGTCAAGGGTCGCGATACACACCTGTGACTGTGTGTGTGTGTCAGAGCCGCTCAAACAACAACATGTGCTGTGTGATCGAGGACACACACTATGATCTGAGCGATCACAACACCGCCGTACTGTATAACACAAACAAACACACACACACACTACGAACTGGAGTGTTGTTGTGGTATAGTTAGGCTGGGTGGTGTTGTGGTATAGTTAGGCTGGGGTGTTGTTGTGGTATAGTTAGGCTGGGTGGTGTTGTGTTATAGTTAGGCTGGAGTGGTGTTGTGGTATAGTTAGGCTGGAGTGTTGTTGTGGTATAGTTAGGCTGGAGTGGTGTTGTGGTATAGTTAGGCTGGAGTGGTGTTGTGGTATAGTTAGGCTGGAGTGTTGTTGTTGTATAGTTAGGCTGGAGTGGTGTTGTGGTATAGTTAGGCTGGAGTGGTGTTGTGGTATAGTTAGGCTGGAGTGGTGTTGTGGTATAGTTAGGCTGGAGTGGTGTTGTGGTATAGTTAGGCTGGAGTGGTGTTGTGGTATAGTTAGGCTGGAGTGGTGTTGTGGTATAGTTAGGCTGGAGTGGTGTTGTGGTATAGTTAGGCTGGAGTGGTGTTGTGGTATAGTTAGGCTGGAGTGGTGTTGTGGTATAGTTAGGCTGGGGTGGTGTTGTGGTATAGTTAGGCTGGGGTGTTGTTGTGGTATAGTTAGGCTGGAGTGGTGTTGTGGTATAGTTAGGCTGGAGTGGTGTTGTGGTATAGTTAGGCTGGAGTGGTGTTGTGGTATAATAGGCTGGAGTGGTGTTGTGGTATAGTTAGGCTGGGGTGGTGTTGTGGTATAGTTAGGCTGGAGTGGTGTTGTGGTATAGTTAGGCTGGGGTGGTGTTGTGGTATAGTTAGGCTGGAGCGGTGTTGTGGTATAGTTAGGCTGGAGTGGTGTTGTGGTATAGTTAGGCTGGGTGGTGTTGTGGTATAGTTAGGCTGGGTGGTGTTGTGTTATAGTTAGGCTGGAGTGGTGTTGTGGTATAGTTAGGCTGGGGTGGTGTTGTGGTATAGTTAGGCTGGAGTGGTGTTGTGGTATAGTTAGGCTGGAGTGGTGTTGTGGTATAGTTAGGCTGGAGTGGTGTTGTGGTATAGTTAGGCTGGGGTGTTGTTGTGGTATAGTTAGGCTGGAGTGTTGTTGTGGTATAGTTAGGCTGGAGTGGTGTTGTGGTATAGTTAGGCTGGGTGGTGTTGTGGTATAGTTAGGCTGGAGTGGTGTTGTGGTATAGTTAGGCGGGAGTGTTGTTGTGGTATAGTTAGGCTGGAGTGTTGTTGTTGTATAGTTAGGCTGGAGTGGTGTTGTGGTATAGTTAGGCTGGGCTGTTGTTGTGGTATAGTTAGGCTGGAGTGTTGTTGTGGTATAGTTAGGCTGGGGTGGTGTTGTGGTATAGTTAGGCTGGGGTGGTGTTGTGGTATAGTTAGGCTGGAGTGTTGTTGTGGTATAGTTAGGCTGGAGTGGTGTTGTGGTATAGTTAGGCTGGAGTGGTGTTGTGGTATAGTTAGGCTGGAGTGTTGTTGTGGTATAGTTAGGCTGGGTGGTGTTGTGGTATAGTTAGGCTGGAGTGGTGTTGTGGTATAGTTAGGCTGGAGTGGTGTTGTGGTATAATTAGGCTGGAGTGTTGTTGTGGTATAGTTAGGCTGGAGCGGTGTTGTGGTATAGTTAGGCTGGGTGGTGTTGTGGTATAGTTAGGCTGGGGTGGTGTTGTGGTATAGTTAGGCTGGAGTGGTGTTGTGATATAGTTAGGCTGGGGTGTTGTTGTGGTATAGTTAGGCTGGAGTTGTGTTGTGGTATAGTTAGGCTGGGGTGGTGTTGTGGTATAGTTAGGCTGGGGTGTTGTTGTGGTATAGTTAGGCTGGAGTGTTGTTGTGGTATAGTTAGGTTGGAGTGGTGTTGTGGTATAGTTAGGCTGGAGTGGTGTTGTGGTATAGTTAGGCTGGGGTGGTGTTGTGGTATAGTTAGGCTGGAGCGGTGTTGTGGTATAGTTAGGCTGGAGCGGTGTTGTGGTATAGTTAGGCTGGAGTGGTGTTGTGGTATAGTTAGGCTGGGTGGTGTTGTGGTATAGTTAGGCTGGGTGGTGTTGTGTTATAGTTAGGCTGGAGTGGTGTTGTGGTATAGTTAGGCTGGGGTGGTGTTGTGGTATAGTTAGGCTGGAGTGGTGTTGTGGTATAGTTAGGCTGGAGTGGTGTTGTGGTATAGTTAGGCTGGAGTGGTGTTGTGGTATAGTTAGGCTGGGGTGTTGTTGTGGTATAGTTAGGCTGGAGTGTTGTTGTGGTATAGTTAGGCTGGAGTGGTGTTGTGGTATAGTTAGGCTGGGTGGTGTTGTGGTATAGTTAGGCTGGAGTGGTGTTGTGGTATAGTTAGGCGGGAGTGTTGTTGTGGTATAGTTAGGCTGGAGTGTTGTTGTTGTATAGTTAGGCTGGAGTGGTGTTGTGGTATAGTTAGGCTGGGCTGTTGTTGTGGTATAGTTAGGCTGGAGTGTTGTTGTGGTATAGTTAGGCTGGGGTGGTGTTGTGGTATAGTTAGGCTGGGGTGGTGTTGTGGTATAGTTAGGCTGGAGTGTTGTTGTGGTATAGTTAGGCTGGAGTGGTGTTGTGGTATAGTTAGGCTGGAGTGGTGTTGTGGTATAGTTAGGCTGGAGTGTTGTTGTGGTATAGTTAGGCTGGGTGGTGTTGTGGTATAGTTAGGCTGGAGTGTTGTTGTGGTATAGTTAGGCTGGAGTGGTGTTGTGGTATAGTTAGGCTGGAGTGTTGTTGTGGTATAGTTAGGCTGGAGCGGTGTTGTGGTATAGTTAGGCTGGGTGGTGTTGTGGTATAGTTAGGCTGGGGTGTTGTTGTGGTATAGTTAGGCTGGAGTGGTGTTGTGGTATAGTTAGGCTGGAGTGGTGTTGTGGTATAGTTAGGCTGGGGTGTTATTGTGGTATAGTTAGGCTGGAGTGGTGTTGTGGTATAGTTAGGCTGGGGTGTTGTTGTGGTATAGTTAGGCTGGAGTGGTGTTGTGGTATAGTTAGGCTGGGGTGGTGTTGTGGTATAGTTAGGCTGGAGTGGTGTTGTGATATAGTTAGGCTGGGGTGTTGTTGTGGTATAGTTAGGCTGGAGTTGTGTTGTGGTATAGTTAGGCTGGGGTGGTGTTGTGGTATAGTTAGGCTGGGGTGTTGTTGTGGTATAGTTAGGCTGGAGTGTTGTTGTGGTATAGTTAGGTTGGAGTGGTGTTGTGGTATAGTTAGGCTGGAGTGGTGTTGTGGTATAGTTAGGCTGGGGTGGTGTTGTGGTATAGTTAGGCTGGAGTGGTGTTGTGGTATAGTTAGGCTGGGTGGTGTTGTGGTATAGTTAGGCTGGGGTGTTGTTGTGGTATAGTTAGGCTGGAGTGTTGTTGTGGTATAGTTAGGCTGGAGTGGTGTTGTGGTATAGTTAGGCTGGAGTGTTGTTGTGGTATAGTTAGGCTGGAGTGGTGTTGTGGTATAGTTAGGCTGGAGTGGTGTTGTGGTATAGTTAGGCTGGAGTGGTGTTGTGGTATAGTTAGGCTGGGGTGTTGTTGTGGTATAGTTAGGCTGGAGTGGTGTTGTGGTATAGTTAGGCTGGAGTGGTGTTGTGGTATAGTTAGGCTGGAGTGGTGTTGTGGTATAGTTAGGCTGGGGTGTTGTTGTGGTATAGTTAGGCTGGAGTGGTGTTGTGGTATAGTTAGGCTGGGGTGGTGTTGTGGTATAGTTAGGCTGGGGTGTTGTTGTGGTATAGTTAGGCTGGAGTGTTGTTGTGGTATAGTTAGGCTGGAGTGGTGTTGTGGTATAGTTAGGCTGGAGTGTTGTTGAGGTATAGTTAGGCTGGAGTGTTGTTGTGGTATAGTTAGGCTGGAGTGGTGTTGTGGTATAGTTAGGCTGGAGTGGTGTTGTGGTATAGTTAGGCTGGAGTGGTGTTGTGGTATAGTTAGGCTGGAGTGGTGTTGTGGTATAGTTAGGCTGGGGTGGTGTTGTGGTATAGTTAGGCTGGAGTGTTGTTGAGGTATAGTTAGGCTGGAGTGTTGTTGTGGTATAGTTAGGTTGGAGTGGTGTTGTGGTATAGTTAGGCTGGAGTGGTGTTGTGGTATAGTTAGGCTGGGGTGGTGTTGTGGTATAGTTAGGCTGGAGTGGTGTTGTGGTATAGTTAGGCTGGAGTGGTGTTGTGGTATAGTTAGGCTGGAGTGGTGTTGTGGTATAGTTAGGCTGGAGTGGTGTTGTGGTATAGTTAGGCTGGAGTGGTGTTGTGGTATAGTTAGGCTGGAGTGGTGTTGTGGTATAGTTAGGCTGGGTGGTGTTGTGGTATAGTTAGGCTGGAGTGGTGTTGTGGTATAGTTAGGCTGGAGTGGTGTTGTGGTATAGTTAGGCTGGAGTGGTGTTGTGGTATAGTTAGGCTGGAGTGTTGTTGTGGTATAGTTAGGCTGGAGTGGTGTTGTGGTATAGTTAGGCTGGAGTGGTGTTGTGGTATAGTTAGGCTGGAGTGGTGTTGTGGTATAGTTAGGCTGGGGTGGTGTTGTGGTATAGTTAGGCTGGAGTGGTGTTGTGGTATAGTTAGGCTGGGGTGGTGTTGTGGTATAGTTAGGCTGGAGTGTTGTTGAGGTATAGTTAGGCTGGAGTGGTGTTGTGGTATAGTTAGGCTGGAGTGGTGTTGTGGTATAGTTAGGCTGGAGTGGTGTTGTGGTATAGTTAGGCTGGAGTGTTGTTGAGGTATAGTTAGGCTGGAGTGGTGTTGTGGTATAGTTAGGCTGGAGTGGTGTTGTGGTATAGTTAGGCTGGGGTGGTGTTGTGGTATAGTTAGGCTGGAGTGTTGTTGAGGTATAGTTAGGCTGGAGTGTTGTTGTGGTATAGTTAGGTTGGAGTGGTGTTGTGGTATAGTTAGGCTGGAGTGGTGTTGTGGTATAGTTAGGCTGGGGTGGTGTTGTGGTATAGTTAGGCTGGAGTGGTGTTGTGGTATAGTTAGGCTGGAGTGGTGTTGTGGTATAGTTAGGCTGGAGTGGTGTTGTGGTATAGTTAGGCTGGAGTGGTGTTGTGGTATAGTTAGGCTGGAGTGGTGTTGTGGTATAGTTAGGCTGGAGTGGTGTTGTGGTATAGTTAGGCTGGGTGGTGTTGTGGTATAGTTAGGCTGGAGTGGTGTTGTGGTATAGTTAGGCTGGAGTGGTGTTGTGGTATAGTTAGGCTGGAGTGGTGTTGTGGTATAGTTAGGCTGGAGTGTTGTTGTGGTATAGTTAGGCTGGAGTGGTGTTGTGGTATAGTTAGGCTGGAGTGGTGTTGTGGTATAGTTAGGCTGGAGTGGTGTTGTGGTATAGTTAGGCTGGAGTGGTGTTGTGGTATAGTTAGGCTGGAGTGGTGTTGTGGTATAGTTAGGCTGGAGTGGTGTTGTGGTATAGTTAGGCTGGAGTGGTGTTGTGGTATAGTTAGGCTGGAGTGGTGTTGTGGTATAGTTAGGCTGGAGTGTTGTTGTGGTATAGTTAGGCTGGAGTGTTGTTGTGGTATAGTTAGGCTGGAGTGGTGTTGTGGTATAGTTAGGCTGGGTGGTGTTGTGGTATAGTTAGGCTGGAGTGGTGTTGTGGTATAGTTAGGCTGGAGTGGTGTTGTGGTATAGTTAGGCTGGAGTGGTGTTGTGGTATAGTTAGGCTGGGGTGTTGTTGTGGTATAGTTAGGCTGGAGTGGTGTTGTGGTATAGTTAGGCTGGGGTGTTGTTGTGGTATAGTTAGGCTGGAGTGTTGTTGTGGTATAGTTAGGCTGGAGTGGTGTTGTGGTATAGTTAGGCTGGAGTGGTGTTGTGGTATAGTTAGGCTGGGGTGTTGTTGTGGTATAGTTAGGCTGGAGTGGTGTTGTGGTATAGTTAGGCTGGAGTGGTGTTGTGGATTTACAAACAGAAGCTGTTTACGGGCCATAACCTGTAAATCGGATTTATTTTTCATCTATGTGTTTTCCTGTAATAGGTTAATTGTACGTTGTAGCAAGGAAGTAAACAGATGACAAACACCTAACGTTACAAACACTAACGTTACAAACACTAACGTTATAAACACTAACGTTACAAACACCTAACGTTACAAACACCTAACGTTACAAACACTAACGTTACAAACACCTAATGTTACAAACACTAACGTTACAAACACTAACGTTACGAACACCTAACGTTACTAACACCTAATGTTACAAACACTAACGTTACAAACACCTAACGTTACAAACACCTAACGTTACAAACACCTAATGTTACAAACACTAACGTTACAAACACTAACGTTACAAACACCTAATGTTACAAACACTAACGTTACAAACACTAACGTTACAAACACTAACTAACATTACAAACACCTAACGTTACAAACACCTAGGGCCCTATTTTAACGATCTGAAACGCAAGTGTCAAAACGCGAAGCGCAAGTAACTTTGTGGGCGGGTCTCGGCGCTGTTGCTATTTTCCCGGCGGGATAAATGGCTCTTGCGCCCGGCGCAAATCTAAAATGGGTTGGTCTGAAGTAGCTTCATTATTCATAGGTGTGGTTTGGGCGTAACGTGAATAAACCAATCCGAGCGTCATCCAACATTCCCTTTAAAAGCAGGTGCGCAAGTTCCATTATGGATTGCTCTTATTATGGCGTATTTACCAGGCGCACGCCAGGAGCGGTTCACAGCCGAGGAGACTGATGTTCTTTTAAGAGCAGTGAAAGACAGAGAAGTGAAGTTGTAATGTTGTACATTATGGTAAAGGTGATTTCACAGTCTTTTTTTTTTCAGTCTTTCAGTTTTTTCAGTTTTTCAGTCGATTTTTGTTCCTGGTTCTTGACGGACAAACCAATTTGTCAGATGTCCTTATATGCATATATGTCTTGCCACTATTGGGCAAACAGGTCTTATCCATAATTATTACAATTAGCCTGAATCATTTGTAAGCTAGATTTATGCCTATTTTTTCACATCTTCGTGGCACACCACAATGATTTCCGTCATATGACGGATGAAGATGAAGATATCTCATGTGTTAATATTTTTTTAGTGTAACAATTTATGATTTGCAAAAATAACTTGCATCTGTGTAGATTACATGAGCAAAGTGTATGCGCGTTGTGCACGCTATACATTATGGTCAAGCATGCGCCCTTAAAATAGCATAATGAACAACGCGCAACGCGCCACTGACTTTAGACTAGGTTTTTTCTGGTCAGTGGCGCAATTGTTTAATGAAACAGCAAAATAGCACCAGGGATTGTTTGCGCCGGAACACGCCTCCTTTTTTGCGCTGAACCGCCCAGGGAGCGCAAGTGCATTCACTAGTTTAGCGACGTGCTTCTGTGGAGGGAAAAGCGCGCTTTGCGCGGGTGCAAAATAGGAATGACACATGCGTCGGTGTACAAAGTCAATTGCGCTGGGTGCAAGATAGGGCCCCTAATGTTACAAACACTAATGTTACAAACACCTAACGTTACAAACACTAACGTTACAAACACTAACTAACATTACAAACACCTAACGTTACAAACACCTAACGTTACAAACACCTAACGTTACAAACACCGAATGTTACAAACACTAATGTTACAAACACCTAACGTTACAAACACTAACGTTACGAACAACTAACGTTACGAACAACTAACGTTACAAACACTAACGTTACGAACACTAACGTTACGAACAACTAACGTTACAAACACTAACGTTACGAACAACTAACGTTACGAACACTAATGTTACGAACAACTAACGTTACGAACAACTAACGTTACAAACACTAACGTTATGAACACTAACGTTACGAACAACTAACGTTACGAACAACTAACGTTACAAACACTAACGTTACGAACACTAACGTTACGAACAACTAACGTTACAAACACTAACGTTACGAACAACTAACGTTACGAACACTAATGTTACGAACAACTAACGTTACGAACAACTAACGTTACAAACACTAACGTTATGAACACTAACGTTACGAACAACTAACGTTACAAACACTAACGTTACGAACAACTAACGTTACGAACAACTAACGTTACGAACACTAATGTTACGAACAACTAACGTTACGAACAACTAACGTTACAAACACTAACGTTACGTACACTAACGCTACAAACAACTAACGTTACAAACACTAACGTTACGAACACTAACGTTACGAACAAGTAACGTTACAAACACTAACGTTATGAACAACTAACATTTCAAACACTAACGTTACGAACACTAACGTTACGAACAACTTACGTTACAAACACTAACGTTACGAACACTAACGTTACGAACGACTAACGTTATGAACACTAACGTTACAAACAACTAACATTACAAACACTAACGTTACGAACAACTTACGTTACAAACACTAACGTTACGAACGACTAACGTTATGAACACTAACGTTACAGCGACTAACGTTATGAACACTAACGTTATGAACACTAACGTTACGAATGACTAACATTATGAAAACTAACGTTATGAACACTAACGTTACGAACACTAACGTTACGAACGACTAACGTTATGAACACTAACGTTACGAACGACTAACGTTATGAACACTTACGAACGACTAACGTTATGAACACTAACGTTACGAACACCTAACGTTACGAACACTAATGTTACGAACAACTAACGTTACAAACACTAACGTTACGATCAACTAACGTTACAAACACTAACGTTACGAACACTAACGTTACGAACAAGTATCGTTACAAACACTAACGTTACGAACAACTAACATTACAAACACTAACGTTACGAACAACTAACGTTACGAACACTAACGTTACGAACAACTTACGTTACAAACACTAACGTTACGAACACCTAACGTTACAAACACTAACGTTACAAACACCTAACGTTACAAACACTAACGTTACGAACACTAACGTTACGAACACTAATGTTAAAATCTCAACAGCGAACTTGGCATTAGTGTAAATGATTCTTTGATTAGAGCTTTTATGTGTTGTTTATCTACAGGCATGCTAAACATGTTTCTGTGTGTGATTTGGCTACTAGTAAAGCCAGTGCTTAGTGTTCGTTTTTGGTTAATAGTTCTTGCGAAAGATATTTGGCTATTATCGTTCTAAAAATACAAAAGTAACAGTGCCATTCAGTAGTGATCACTATAGATCCGCAGTCTTTACTCTTGAGGACTGAACAGCTTCTGCTCGATCATCTTCACTCAAATGTTCTGGGTCTGATTCGGGCTCAGATTGGTGTGGCTTTATTGTTTCTAATACTGACCAAAGCACAGTCTCCAGGTGAAGGTAAGGGGCGTGGCGTTGCCGACAAACATGCACTAGGCGTTTAGCGAATCACAACACACTGGGCCAGCTAACCAATCTGAGCCCATTGCGTATTTTTGAGGGACTGGCTTCATACAACCCGGAAAGCATCAGACCGTTTTACAAGGAGGGACAGAGCAGTGTAGAATAAAGGTCAAATATATGAAAAATAAGGCAATTTTTTTTAACCAAGCATGAACACATGTTACAGTGCAGCCCACAAACACAGTCAAGCCTTCGAGAGAATGTGTTTTACCACCCCTTTAAATATGAACCCAGTGTTACATGCTCTGTTGTCATGTTTTCACTACGTTTCCCATGATGCTTTGTGTTTTACTCATGGCGTGCTTTCCCTGTTGATTGATCAGTGATTGGGTTCCACCTGTGTTCCTCCATCACCTCATTAGTTCCTTTGTTTGCCCTGTCCATTTAAACCCTGAGTTCTCACCCGTTCTCTGTTCATCCCCGTGTGAGGGTGTGTGAGGGTTGTGTGAGGGTTGTGTGAGGGTTGTGTGAGGGTTGTGTGAGGGTTGTGTGAGGGTTGTGTGAGGGTTGTGTGAGGGTTGTGTGAGGGTTGTGTGAGGGTTGTGTGAGGGTTGTGTGAGGGTTGTGTGAGGGTTGTGTGAGGGTTGTGTGAGGGTTGTGTGAGGGTTGTGTGAGGTTGTGTGAGGGTTGTGTGAGGGTTGTGTGAGGGTTGTGTGAGGGTTGTGTGAGGTTGTGTGAGGGTTGTGTGAGGGTTGTGTGAGGGTGTGTGAGGGTTGTGTGAGGGTTGTGTGAGGGTTGTGAGGGTTGTGTGAGGGTGTGTGAGGGTTGTGTGAGGGTTGTGTGAGGGTTGTGTGAGGGTTGTGTGAGGGTGTGTGAGGTTGTGTGAGGGTGTGTGAGGTTGTGTGAGGGTGTGTGAGGGTGTGTGAGGGTTGTGTGAGGGTTGTGTGTGAGGTTGTGTGAGGGTTGTGTGAAGGTGAGTGAGGGTTGTGTGAGGGTGTGTGAGGTTGTGTGAGGGTGTGTGAGGGTTGTGTGAGGTTGTGTGAGGGTTGTGTGTGAGGTTGTGTGAGGTTGTGTGAGGGTTGTGTGAGGTTGTGTTGATCATCTTTGTTCTCCAAGTTTTCTAGTAAATATAATTCCGGTTCATTGTGTTCTTTGTTTACTCAACCATTCCGTAACACCCAGCTAACAAAAATATGTTCATATTAAGTTATGAAAACATTTCTGAACATTCAAAACATCCCGTTTTTAAATGTTTGTTCTTGGTTGTGTTAGCCAGATAATGTTGAACGAACGTTATATTAGCGTTACTGGAAGAGCGTTTGTTCGTGACTCTGCCAGAAAGTTCCCTGAGATTCACTTTGACTCTCTCCTCCTCCACTAGATCTCGTGTTCATGCGTTCACTCCATCATATAATCATAAGGGCTCCATCAGATGAAGACGCTCATCATCAGAAGCAGAACAGCTGGACCAACAACACACACATTACAGTAGAAGTGCTCGTTTTCAATCATACTTGAGTAAAAGCACAAACGCACTTGAATTCTAATTTAAAATACTTATGTATGAATCATGTTTATTATTTACTGTAGCACTAGTAGAGCGTCTGCACATTTAATATATATATATGGATCTGCAAATAAGACTAACTTATTTTATCTTATCATTAAACTGCAATGTAGTAAAATATAAAGTATGCAAACGTGAAGCTTACCAAATATAGTATTTAAAAAAGTGTCAGCGCATGCTGAGGGTCACAGAGCAGGGTCAGCGCATGCTGAGGGTCACAGAGCAGGGTCAGCGCATGCTGAGGGTCACAGAGCAGGGTCAGCGCATGCTGAGGGTCACAGAGCGGGGTCAGCGCATGCTGAGGGTCACAGAGCAGGGTCAGCGCATGCTGAGGGTCACAGAGCGGGGTCAGCGCATGCTGAGGGTCACATAGCGGGGTCAGCGCATGCTGAGGGTCACAGAGCGGGGTCAGCGCATGCTGAGGGTCACAGAGCGGGGTCAGCGCATGCTGAGGGTCACAGAGCGGGGTCAGCGCATGCTGAGGGTCACCGAGCTGGGTCAGCGCATGCTGAGGGTCACAGAGCTGGGTCAGCGCATGCTGAGGGTCACAGAGCGGGGTCAGCGCATGCTGAGGGTCACATAGCGGGGTCAGCGCATGCTGAGGGTCACAGAGCGGGGTCAGCGCATGCTGAGGGTCACAGAGCGGGGTCAGCGCATGCTGAGGGTCACAGAGCGGGGTCAGCGCATGCTGAGGGTCACAGAGCTGGGTCAGCGCATGCTGAGGGCCACAGAGCGGAGTCAGCGCATGCTGAGGGTCACAGAGCGGGGTCAGCGCATGCTGAGGGTCACAGAGCGGGGTCAGCGCATGCTGAGGGTCACAGAGCGGGGTCAGCGCATGCTGTGGGTTACAGAGCGGGGTCAGCGCAGGCTGAGGGTCACAGAGCGGGGTCAGCGCAGGCTGAGGGTCACAGAGCGGGGTCAGCGCATGCTGTGAGTCACAGAGCGGGGTCAGCGCATGCTGAGGGTCACAGAGCGGGGTCAGCGCATGCTGAGGGTCACAGAGCGGGGTCAGCGCATGCTGAGGGTCACAGAAGTCGCCAACTTTCTGCAGAGTCAAGAGCTCCAGACCTCCAAACTTCTGTGGCCTTCAGATGAGCTCAAGAACAGTGTGTAGAGCTTCATGGAATGGGTTTCCATGGCCGAGCAGCTCATCCAAGCCTTACATCACCAAAGCGGGGGATGCAGTGGGGTAAAGCGCGCCGCCACTGGACTCTAGAGCAGTGGAGACGTGTTCTCTGAGTGACCAATCACGCTTCTCTGTCTGACAATCCCATGGACGAGTCTGGGTTTGGCGGTTGCCAATTTGGTTGTTTTAACTCAGCAATTGGGTTTTTTTAACCTAGTAAATGGGTTGTTGGGTTGTTTTAACCCAGTAAATGGGTTGTTTTAACCCAGTGATTGGGTTGTTTTAACTCAGCGATTGGGTTGTTTTAACTCAGCAATTGGGTTGTTTTAACCCAGTAAATGGGTTGTTGGGTTGTTTTAACCCAGTAAATGGGTTGTTGGGTTGTTTTAACCCAGTAAATGGGTTGTTCTTATCGCGGGGTGATAAGCAGCAGACGCTGGCAGGAGGAGTGTGGGCGGCTGGAGACAGGCTTATCTGTGGCCGATCACCTGCGCTTGAGGAGGCTGGTGTGGGGCCGCTGGGGCCGCTGGGGCTCCTGATGAACACACGTCTGAGCTGTGGTTCACTGATGATCTGCTTCTGTCTGAGCTGTGGTTCACTGATGATCTGCTTCTGTCTGAGCTGTGGTTCACTGATGATCTGCTTCTGTTTGTGTACACACACTTACACACTTCTGGCTCCGGCCAGCGAGACGCTCATAAAGCAGAGAAATCCATCCTCTGCAGCGGAGGCGTTTGTGCTGGCTCTTCCTGCAGCCGTCTGTGTGTGAGGAGAGCGAGTGAGCGCCGGCTCCGGCCTGTCTGCCTCTGTGTGTGTGTGTGTGTGTGTGTGTGTCGCTGCAGAGCGCTGGATTATTTTTAACACACTGCATCTCAGAACAAACGAGGGACGGAGATGTGAACACAATGAGCCCTCGCTCCTGATCGTCCTCTGAGGTCACGGGGGTCAGAGTTGATGCATATATTATTATTATTATTATTATTATTATTATTATTATTATTATTATTATTATTATTAATTTCATTTGAAAACGTGAAACCATATTTTCAGACCTGTGGGATTACAAATTTAAGAAAGTGCATTGTATTTAGCATTTAAGGTATAGATAATAATTCTGGGGTTTTTCCAGCAGGAGATCTATGCGTTTGAATAGTTCTGCTGATTAGGAGTAGGATTGGTGATACTCTGTCTGTGCGGGTTTTCCCAAAACCTGTATATTTAATTGACATGCTTTGTTCAATCTCAATGTAAACCCCTCCCCCTTTGGAATGTATATAACCTATCAGGTATGCTGTTTGAGTCAGACTGTTTTCGGACGACCTGCAGCACAGAGAGTTCTCATTAAAAGAATAACTTCTGTTTGATCCCGAAGTCTCCTGGTCTTCATCTTCTGAGTTTCCTACACTTTAGAAGAGAACAGTTCACAACAGACCTCAGGCCCAAAGTACCAGGACCGTCAAAACACTGATATAGTTCTATATTCATTCATTAGTGAAATAATATCTCATGGATGTAATAGTGAACACAACTGTGTGTGTGTGTGTGTGTGTGTGTGTGTGTGTGTGTGTGTGTGTGTGTGTGTGTGTGTGTGTGTGTGTGTGTGTGTGTGTGTGTGTGTGTGTGTATGTGTGTGTGTGTGTGTGTGTGTGTGTGTGTGTGTGTGTGTGTGTGTGTGTGTGTGTGTGTGTGTGTGTGTGTATGTGTGCGTTTGTGTGTGTCCATATGTGTATACGATGGCAATGTGCATAAGCATGTGGTCAGGGGGATGCAGTTGGGGTATAAACCATTGTACGGTATAAAAACCATTACGTCTATGGAATGTCCTCACATTTCACAAAAACAAACATGTGTGTGTGTGTGTGTGTGTGTGTGTGTGTGTGTGTGTGTGTGTGTGTGTGTGTGTGTGTGTGTGTGTGTGTGAAGCTGAAGGTGTTCATCAGGAGATGTGTGTGTGTGTGTGTGAAGCTGAAGGTGTTCATCAGGAGGTGTGTGTGTGTGTGTGTGTGTGTGTGTGTGTGTGTGTGTGTGTGTGTGTGTGTGTGTGTGTGTGTGTGTGTGTGTGTGTGTGTGTGTGTGTGTGTGTGTGTGTGTGTGTGTGTGTGTGTGTGTGTGTGTGTGTGAAGCTGAAGGTGTTCATCAGGAGATCTGTTGATTGAACAGATTTAACATCAATAACACTGATCACGTCTCGTCGGCGTACAGTAACACACACACACACACACACACACACTCAGCTGTTATCTTCTGCACACACACACACACACACACACACTCTCAGCCGTTATCTTCTGCACACACAACCCCAGATAATTTTAGCCGCTCACAGTCGTCTGTTCCGTCAATTCTTGTGTCCGCAGGTTTTCCCATTGTGGATCTGAGGAGATCAGGTTCTGCTGGAGGACGAGTGACCCAGCTCAGAGTAACCCAGCTCAGAGTGACCCAGCTCAGAGTAACCCAGCTCAGAGTGACCCAGCTCAGAGTAACCCAGCTCAGAGTAACCCAACTCAGAGTGACCCAGCTCAGAGTAACCCAACTCAGAGTGACCCAACTCAGAGTAACCCAACTCAGAGTGACCCAACTCAGAGTGACCCAACTCAGATCCCAGAGGAGAGAATGGCAGGAAACGGCTCCCACTCTTTCACTTTTACTCCAGCGAGGATCCGCCCTCCAGTGTTATATCAGGCGCACAGATCATCGGCATGACCTGACTCATCAATCAGTGTTTAATATGAGCTCTTCATCATACGCTATGACTATGGAAGCCACAGAAGAAAAAAACTAAATAGTAATTTTTTTTAACCCAGTAAATGTAAATGGGTTGTTTTAACCCAGTGGTTGGGTTGTTTTAACCCAGCGATTGGGTTGTTTTAACCCAGTAAATGTAAATGGGTTGTTTTAACCCAGCGGTTGGGTTGTTTTAACCCAGCGATTGGGTTGTTTTAACCCAGTAAATGTAAATGGGTTGTTTTAACCCAGCGGTTGGGTTGTTTTAAGCCAGAGGTTGGGTTGTTTTAAGCCAGCGATTGGGTTGTTTTAACCTAGTAAATGCAATTGGGTTGTTTTAACCCAGTAAATGTAAATGGGTTGTTTTAAGCCAGCGGTTGGGTTGTTTTAAGCCAGAGGTTGGGTTGTTTTAACCCAGCGATTGGGTTGTTTTAAGCCAGCAAATGGGTTGTTTTAACCTAGTAAATGCAATTGGGTTGTTTCAACCCAGTAAATGTAAATGGGTTGTTTTAAGCCAGCGGTTGGGTTGTTTTAAGCCAGCGATTGGGTTGTTTTAAGCCAGCGGTTGGGTTGTTTTAAGCCAGCGATTGGGTTGTTTTAAGCCAGCGGTTGGGTTGTTTTAAGCCAGCAATTGGGTTGTTTTAACCCAGCGATTGGGTTGTTTTAACCCAGCGATTGGGTTGTTTAATCACATAATCGGCATGACCTTACTCATGAATCAGTGTTTAATATGAGCTCTTAATCATACATTATGACTATGGAAGCCACAGAATAAAAAATAAAACTGTGTCCTCAGTTGTCCAGGAGCAGTGGAACCGGTCTCTGAGCTGTGCTGTAACCCACGCGTGGCCTAAACACTGTAATGAGTTTTCAACAAGAGGACATTCAGCTCTGATGAATCTGCTTCACATTGCATGCGGAGATGAAGCTTGAATACGTCCTTACGTGAAGAGCGGAGGAAATAACCAGCACAGCAAACGCTCAACAATAGAGCAGCGTTCAGACGAGCTGAGCTCCAGGTGGAGCGTCTTCAGCTGATCAGCGGCTCCTCCGCTGGGGTTATGGCGGCTCATTTCCGCCGGGTCGAGTAACCGGCCGCTTGAAGCACACGAGGGACGGGAATGTGACATCGCTTAATCTAATTTATCGTTTGAAACACACGCAGCTGCGTTTCATTTACTGTAATGCTCAAACACATCATTGATTGAGCTGCCAGTTGCTTTGGCTTTTATTTCCTCCCTGAAAAGCTTCTAATTTACCAAAGAAAACCCAGAATCTGACCTTTTGCCTTCCTGTTGGAGATCAGTGTTCAGATGCTGTCTCACAGGCTAACCGGGAACGTTCCCGCAACGCTTTTTAAAGGTATGAGAAAACGAGATTGAAAGAACGTTGTTAAACCTCTTGGAATATTACAAATAATCGTTTAAAGTTATATTATCGTATCCCTTTGAATAGCGTTCTACTCACGACATGAAAACTGGACATTTGAGCATTTCAGTTCAATTCAAAATCACAGCCAATCAGAAGAGCGTGTGGGCGGAGTCTCTCTGCAGGAGCTCTGCACTCGAAACCAAAATAATCAAAAACAGCCAATCAGAAGAGCATGTGGGTGGAGTCTCTCTGCAGGAGCTCTGCACTCGCAAACAAAATAATCAAAAACAGCCAATCAGAAGAGCGTGTGGGAGGAGTCTCTCTGCAGGAGCTCTGCACTCGAAACCAAAATAATCAAAAACAGCCAATCAGAAGAGCATGTGGGTGGAGTCTCTCTGCAGGAGCTCTGCACTCGCAAACAAAATAATCAAAAACAGCCAATCAGAAGAGCGTGTGGGAGGAGTCTCTCTGCAGGAGCTCTGCACTCGAAACCAAAATAATCAAAAACAGCCAATCAGAAGAGCGTGTGGGAGGAGTCTCTCTGCAGGAGCTCTGCACTCGAAACCAAAATAATCAAAAACAGCCAATCAGAAGAGCGTGTGGGTGGAGTCTCTCTGCAGGAGCTCTGCACTCGAAACCAAATCCATCAAAAACAGCCAATCAGAAGAGCGTGTGGGCGGAGTCTCTCTGCAGGAGCTCTGCACTCAAAACCAAAATAATCAAAAACAGCCAATCAGAAGAGCGTGTGGGAGGAGTCTCTCTGCAGGAGCTCTGCACTCGAAACCAAAATAATCAAAAACAGCCAATCAGAAGAGCGTGTGGGCGGAGTCTCTCTGCAGGAGCTCTGCACTCGAAACCAAATGAAGACATACATAATCAAAATAATAAATATTACATCCTTTTAACATTTTCTGAGTGACTGAAACAGTATTTGTCATAGAATACACTTGTTTGTTCACAGTTTAAATGTGTTTGAGGTAAATTTTCTTTTTATTTTTATTTTGGTGCGGCTATAAATGACATTCAAACTCAAATGAGATGCTTTTAACATTAAATAAAGCACATAATCAGTACCTGAGATTATCATTGTCATACATTGTGCATTGTGTTGTGGCTGATCAGGACAAAAACTCCTGGATTAACATGTAAAAGACTCTGGACATTTGATGTCCACTTCAGACCGAGCAATGGTGCGAGTGTGTCCTTAATGTTCCTCTGTCTGATAAACGAGAGTGTGTTTAACAGCTCCGGTCCACACAGAGGTCAAAGCCCTGGACACACACTGAGCCGCGGCCCCAGACCAAAGGTCACGACAGAACAACTGAGAGCCACTGACAACCTAATTAGAGCCGTTGGGGGACGAGGGACCCCGGCTCTAAACGTCTGCCCCGCAACACTAATGGGGCCGAGTCAGCTGACCTCTGAGCTCAGACAGAGAAGCTCAAGAGCAGGAGGTTTATCTGACGGATGGCCGGGTTCGGGTGAGAAAGCGAGCGAGCGATAGCATCAGTTATCACCCAGAGTGCTCGCCATTAACAGTCATGAGACATTAGCTTTATCAGAGCGCATGAATATCAGGATGAGATGTTTGTAAAGTGCGTCATTAACCTCATGCACTCGTATGAGTGACCGGATACAATAAAGAGCACAAATACATTACTGGAGCGATTAATACTCGACTGAGGCTCAAACTGAGCAGGTTTGGCAGAGAGGAGAGTTGGACACCAGCGCCAGAGAGCAGAAGTGTTGAAGTGTTCATGACGTTTAGGTGGAGCTGTGCTGTGCCAGATAATATTCAACGGCTTCTCAGGAGAAAAGAAAAGTGCATCCAGCCTGTGGCCTAATGAGAGCAAGACACGAGACAATAGCATCTCTCATGAGCCACACACTCACACACACACACACACACACACGGTCTGCGCGGTTTGCATCCTGATCGGGTGACATCATTAACAATCATCACTCGGACAGCGGGAAGTGGAGTGTTGTCCGGCACAGATCAGGTTTGTCTGTCGCAAATGAAAGATCTGGACGGCATTCACACGCATATACAGTAAACACCACCCGTTTACACACACACACACACACACACACACACACACACAGACAGGGCCTCGAAAATATGAACAAACGCTCTTCCAGTAACACTCGTTCAACGTTATCTGATCTTTAATAATGTTCTCAAAACATTAGCACAAAAACATTATTCATGGTGTTTTAATGCTAAGTTTCAGGTGGACGTTTTTTAAATGTTGTTTCAGAACATTCAGAAAACATTCAAAAGTAACGTTCCCTTAATGTTTGAAGAATGATACAATGTAACGTTCCCTTAACGTTTGAAGAATGACACAATGTAACGTTCCCTTAACATTTGAGGAATGATACAATGTAACGTTCCCATAACGTTTGAAGAATGATACAATGTAACGTTCCCTTAACGTTTGAAGAATGATACAATGTAACGTTCCCTTAACGTTTGAAGAATGACACAATGTAACGTTCTCTTATCGTTTGAAGAATGACACAATGTAACGTTCCCATAACGTTTGAAGAATGATACAATGTAACGTTCCCTTAACATTTGAGGAATGATACAATGTAACGTTCCCATAACGTTTGAAGAATGATACAATGTAACGTTCCCTTAACATTTGAGGAATGATACAATGTAACGTTCCCTTAACGTTTGAAGAATGATACAATGTAACGTTCCCTTAACATTTGAGGAATGATACAATGTAACGTTCCCTTAACGTTTGAAGAATGACACAATGTAACGTTCCCATAACGTTTGAAGAATGATACAATGTAACGTTCCCTTAACATTTGAGGAATGATACAATGTAACGTTCCCTTAACGTTTGAAGAATGACACAATGTAACGTTCTCTTATCGTTTGAAGAATGACACAATGTAACGTTCCCATAACGTTTGAAGAATGATACAATGTAACGTTCCCTTAACGTTTGAAGAATGATACAATGTAACGTTCCCTTAACGTTTGAAGAATGATACAATGTAACGTTCCCTTAACGTTTGAAGAATGACACAATGTAACGTTCTCTTATCGTTTGAAGAATGACACAATGTAATGTTCCCATAACGTTTGAAGAATGATACAATGTAACGTTCCCTTAACGTTTGAATAATGATACAATGTAACGTTCCCATAACGTTTGAAGAATGACACAATGTAACGTTCCCTTAACGTTTGAAGAATGATACAATGTAACGTTCCCATAACGTTTGAAGAATGATACAATGTAACGTTCCCTTAATGTTTGAAGAATGATACAATGTAACGTTCCCATAACGTTTGAAGAATGATACAATGTAACGTTCCCTTAACGGTTGAAGAATGATACAATGTAACGTTCCCATAACGTTTGAAGAATGACACAATGTAACGTTCCCTTAACGTTTGAAGAATGATACAATGTAACGTTCCCATAACGTTTGAAGAATGATACAATGTCACGTTCCCTTAACGGTTGAAGAATGATACAATGTAACGTTCCCATAACGTTTGAAGAATGATACAATGTAACGTTCCCATAACGTTTGAAGAATGATACAATGTAACGTTCCCATAACGTTTGAAGAATGATACAATGTAACGTTCCCATAACGTTTGAAGAATGATACAATGTAATGTTCTCTTAACGTTCACATGACCAAGAAAAAAATAATATTTTGAATGTTCAGTGAATAATGTTTTCATAACTTAATATGAATATTCTTATAACATGTTTTTGTTAGCTGGGATTCGTTCAGTTTTGTTTGATTTAAATCACACATGAACTGAAAAAATACAATAATAAAACATGTAAATTAAACAATAAACATGTTCATGATTTTCCATTCAAAATATTATGGGTTTGTGTTGAATATTAATGTTTAATGTTTTTCTGAAACATTTCCAACTAAAGTTCTTCAGAGAACGTTCACTTAACGTTCGCATAATCCAGAAAAAAAGACATTTTACCCGGCCAGAGAATATTCATAAATAATGTTTTCATAACTTACATTCTTAGGATATATAGAGAATAATAATGCAAAGCCTCACAATAATCAAATAAACTGTCACTGATCAATGAGTGATTTTTCTTCTGTTCATCTCGTGTGTCTATTGTCTGATGTAATAATCACTAATCAAATATTAAAACTGTCCGCTGTATATGGAGGGTGAGGATGAATATTTGATGAGCTGTGTTATTTACACGTTTGTGGCGGCGGCGATGTTTGAGAAGGTGAAGGCTTTGACTGTCCTCAGATCAGCGGACAGTGACACCTGCTGCTGGAGCAGAGCCGCTCGCGCATTACACCGCTGTGTGTGTGTGTGTGTGTGTGTGTATGTGTGTGTGTGTGTGTGTGTGTTCTGTGTGTGTGTGTGTGTGTGTGTGTTCTGTGTGTGTGTGTGTGTGTTCTGTGTGTGTGTGTGTTCTGTGTGTGTGTTCTGTGTGTGTTCTGAAACTAAACAAATGCTGGGTTGCCTCAACACATGTTTGGGTCAAATAAATGTGACCCTGGACGTCATAAGGGTCAGTTTCCGGAAATTGAGATTTATACATCATCTGAAGCTGAATAATAATCTCTCCACTGATGTGTGTGGTTTGTTATGATTTGTAAATCTGGAATCTGAGGGTGCAAAAACATCTAAATATTGAGAAAATCTCCTTAAATGAAGTCCTTAGCAATGCATATTACTACTAATAATACATTTATGATATATTCACAAAATATCTTCATGGAACATGATCTTAATATCCTCATGATTTTTATCATAAAAGAAAATTGTATAATGTTGCCCCGTATGATGTATTGTTGGCTTTTGGCTCAGATATTGCCGTGAGACGCAGGACTGCTGTTGAGCTCCGGGTCACATGTGTTCATTTAAACCAACCGTCATGTTTTTCCATATTTTGTCACAGCATTTTTAGAGTGTCAAAAATAAATATGCACATCATTCCATCTAAACCCTGACATTAGAACACCACATACAGTTCTAGAGAAGTCTAGCAGTGACAGTAAAGAGGAGTCGAACTTTCTCTGAATGAAACTAAGAGAATGAAGGATGGCCGTCTTCCAGAGTCAGACCTTCAGACGCCGTGTTGAAGATCCACAGCTGAAGAGTGTGTGTGAGCTGAAGAGTGTGTGTGAGCTGAAGAGTGTGTGTGTGTGAGCTGAAGAGTGTGTGTGAGCTGAAGAGTGTGTGTGAGCTGAAGAGTGTGTGTGAGCTGAAGAGTGTGTGTGAGCTGAAGAGTGTGTGTGAGCTGAAGAGTGTGTGTGAGCTGAAGAGTGTGTGTGAACAAGAGTCTCTGAACCTCTGACGCTTCCATCATTTCATCCATTTAGTGTTCATTCATTCATTTTTTACTTTGAATTTTATGAATTAAGCAGCTCATAAACATACTTTATCACTAGAATACATAATGGCATTATCCCTGGATAACACACACACACACACACACACACACACTTGCAGAACTCCGGAAACACAAACTGCATCCACTGTTCCCTTAACGCTGGATTATTTGTGAAGCTTTTGAACAAGCTGATCTTTCCCTCACACACACACACACACACACACACACACTTCTTTAGTGACATTGTTGATCTCGTGTCTAAAAATGCGTCAGTGCCACCAATGGCTCCCGTAACCTGAACAAAGCTTGTGTGTGTGTGTGTGTGTGTGTGTGTGTGCGTGCTCCACCGGGGGAAGTGCCCATATAAGGAGTTCCGCCCTTTATGATGTCACAAAGGGCCATACTCTGAAAAAAACTTTGAGTGTATCTGGCACAGAAATACTTTTTTTGTTGTTTTTTTCATGTTCATCATGAGAATCAACTCTTGAATAGTGTCAATAAGGCAGAATGCATGAAGTAGCATTAGTATAATATCATTTTTTTACTTTGATTAAATTGTATGAATTGACTCCTACACACACTTTTCACTAGAAGAAATCACAGTAACCCATTACACATGAAAGTATTATGCAATCCTTTCAGACACTATAGTTGTGTATAAACCCCTCTCTCTCTCTCTCTCTCTCTCTCTCTCTCTAAGAGTGTGTGATGATGGTCAGAATCTGTGTGTGTGTCTTCTCACGCTCAGTAATCCACTGAGAGCGGCTCGCTTCTAATCCGCCGTATCAGAAACACCAGATCCTTCCTCTAATGTCGGATCTTAACACAGGATGAGTCCAACTTACTCCGGTTATCCGGGTCACACACTCATCTCAGCCCAGATTACAAATCTGAACACCTGTGGTGTCTCCACGCAACACACACACACACACACACACACACACACACACACACACACAAAACACACACAACACACACACACTGCTTCACAGTTTTAGTGATAAATTAAATTGAAAATTAAAATTAAATCTGGGAAAGGATGACATTTGGGTTTCATACATCATGATCTGCACACACACACACACACACACAAGTGAAATGTGTGTTGTGTATCTCTGTGCCTCTTCATAAAGTCAACGTTTTTTTATGGAATATTGCATTGTTTATTCTGAGTGATTAATGTGTGCTCATCTTTATTGTGTTAATAATCTTGAGTCAGATTAACTTCATCTCTTCTCTGAAGACGAGGGCGGGGCCACCTGTCACTCACATGAGATCAGCCAATAGCAAACCACAACCAATCAATTCCCCACAGACACACTCAAGCCCCGCCCTATATTTGTTCTTGTTCCTGAACTTTAAAAACATTAATTTGACTTATGTTTATAAATGTCACTGTTATATCTGAATGAGTTGTGTGACTTTATTTAACAGCTTTGCTGATTTGTTTTGATTTCCTGACATTCCCCTTTAAAAACAATGTTTGGAACATCATATTTATGGAAGCTTATGGGTAGCAATATTTAATTTGAAATTTAATGTAAATAACGTTTGAAGAATGACACAATGTAACGTTCTCTTATCGTTTGAAGAATGATACAATGTAACGTTCCCATAACGTTTGAAGAATGACACAATGTAACATTCCCATAACGTTTGAAGAATGATACAATGTAACGTTCCCATAACGTTTGAAGAATGATACAATGTAACGTTCCCATAACGTTTGAAGAATGACACAATGTAACGTTCCCATAACGTTTGAAGAATGACACAACGTAACGTTCCCATAACGTTTGAAGAATGATACAATGTAACGTTCCCATAACGTTTGAAGAATGACACAATGTAACGTTCCCATACCGTTTGAAGAATGATACAATGTAACGTTCCCATAACGTTTGAAGAATGATACAATGTAACGTTCCCTTAACGTTTGAAGAATGATACAATGTAACGTTCCCATAACGTTTGAAGAATGATACAATGTAACGTTCCCATAACGTTTGAAGAATGACACAATGTAACGTTCCCATACCGTTTGAAGAATGATACAATGTAACGTTCCCATAACGTTTGAAGAATGACACAATGTAACGTCCCCTTAACGTTTGAAGAATGATACAATGTAACGTTCCCATAACGTTTGAAGAATGACACAATGTAACGTTCCCTTAACGTTTGAAGAATGATACAATGTAACGTTCCCATAACGTTTGAAGAATGATACAATGTAACGTTCCCTTAACGTTTGAAGAATGATACAATGTAACGTTCCCTTAACGTTTGAAGAATGATACAATGTAACGTTCCCTTAACGTTTGAAGAATGACACAATGTACATTCACATGGCCAAGAAGAAACATTTAAAAAACTGGACATTCTGGAATAATGCTTTAATGAGAATGTTAAATGTATAACTATCATCTCAGTGCCCGGAGAGGTTTTCCCACTTTCTGTGTATGTGTTTATCGGCGGGTCACATGGAGATCTGTAATCCCGCGAGCGAACAGGTGTGTGTGTCCACACGGATCAGTGTCATCAGGAGATTAGACGTGTGTTTGAGGGACAGCAAACCATGTGTGAGGATTAAAATAAGGCATTATTTCACATTATCCCTCTTTGCTCAGTGTTCTTAATCCCGACCTGAGATATCATCAGCGTAGCGGCGGAGCGGGACCTGGCGTCCGGCGCTGCGGTCGGTCGGCGTTTGGAACCGCAGAGGTGAACGGTTTTGGGGGAATTCATTAGCGTGCAGACAGGTGGCTAGTGTTACCGCGGCCGTGTCCGGGACCCTGCGCTGTAAGCAATACCGCGGGATGACATTTCCTCCAGGCCAACAGGGAGCTGATTAGAAAATGGTCTGTGATGAAACAACAAGGCTGCGATCTTTATCAGGCCTGAACATCCTCTCTCTCTCGCTGGCTCAGATGGCGTCTCTCGTGGGAGTTGCCTATAAGTACTCCATCAAGCCAACTGCATTAGTGTAATTTCGTCCCAGGAAATTAGCAGAGCCAAGCGGCGCCAATTAGAAGTCAATAGCTGGCTTTATTAATCGAGCTAGCCATCGCACTTGATTAGATTAAGCTGCGCGCGCGCGTGTGTGTGTGTGTGTGTGTGTGTGTGTGTGTGTGCACTTGCTGATTGCGTCTCATTGCTTCTTTCTGCAGCTCAGTTAAAGTCTGAAGGAAATACGGCAGAACTCAAACAGGTGATCTCGTATGAGTGTTTATATTAATATCCAGCCATAGATGTTTTATGGATGTGTTTTGCTGTGTTTGCATTGAAGAACATCTGCGTCTCTTATAATGTCCTCCGCCACCTACTCATAGACGTGGGATTATAATACGCGCGATGGATTTGAGCGTAATCTCACGACGCTGTTACAATCCTCTAAATTGAATTTTTAATCCGTCTCCGACAAGGTCTGTGTTTCGAGAGGGCTGGTGACGAATGGAAACATTGATCAATCTGTTTCTTTTGTTTACAGTGCAATACAATCTTGTCGAAGCCTGACCGCCAGACTGCCAGAATAAACTTTTGCTAATCTGCTAATGGCGAGTGAATCGAGAAAATGTACCTGCCATAAATATTCCTTAGTGCAATATTTCAAACAATCTTACGTCCCATTGAGAAAGCATCATTGAGCTGTTTTGCCTCATCACACACTCTCATCTCACATCTCATTTAAGTTTTGGTCGAATTATGCTGGGAATTGCAAGAGTACGGACCAAATATCTCTTTTTTCATTAGGCTGGAGTACATTTTTAGACAGCCAAACTTTGACAAACACCGCAGTAAATATACACTATAATGCCAAAACTATTGGGCCGGTTCTGGTGTTCAATCCCTTCATGGCCACAGGTGTTTAAATCAAGCATCTACACACATTAGTGAGAGAATGGGCCGCTCTCAGGAGTGTGTGTGTGTGTGTGTGTGTGTGTGTGTGTGTGTTCGCATCTACACACATTAGTGAGAGAATGGGCCGCTCTCAGGAGTGTGTGTGTGTGTGTGTGTGTGTGTGTGTGTGTGTGTGTGTGTGTGTGTGTGTGTGTGTGTGTGTGTGTGTGTGTGTGTGTTCGCATCTACACACATTAGTGAGAGAATGGGCCGCTCTCAGGAGTGTGTGTGTGTGTGTGTGTGTGTGTGTGTGTGTGTGTGTGTGTGTGTGTGTGTGTGTGTGTGTGTGTGTGTGTGTGTGTGTGTTCGCATCTACACACATTAGTGAGAGAATGGGCCGCTCTCAGGAGTGTGTGTGTGTGTGTGTGTGTGTGTGTGTTCGCATCTACACACATTAGTGAGAGAATGGGCCGCTCTTAGGAGGAGTGTGTGTGTGTGTGTGTGTGTGTGTGCGTGTGTGTGTGTGTGTGTGTGTGTGTGTGTGTGTTCGCTTCTACACACATTAGTGAGAGAATGGGCCGCTCTCAGGAGTGTGTGTGTGCGTGTGTGTGTGTGTGTGTGTGTGTGTGTGTGTGTGTGTGTGTGTGTGTGTGTGTGTGTGTGTGTGTGTGTGTGTGTGTGTGTGTGTGTGTGTGTGTGTGTGTGTGTGTGTGTGTGTGTGTGTGTGTGTGTGTGTGTGTGTGTGTGTGTGTGTTCGCTTCTACACACATTAGTGAGAGAATGGGCCACTCTCAGGAGCTCAGAGAACTCAAGCGTGGGGCCGTGATCGGTGGAGCCTGTGCAATAAGGCCAAATATTATACTAAATATTCCACGCTCAACTGTTAGTGGGATTATAACAAAGTGGAAGCCATTGGGAACAACAGCAACTCAGCCACAGAGAGCGGGGTCAGCGCATGCTGAGGGTCACAGAGCGGGGTCAGCGCATGCTGAGGGTCACAGAGCGGGGTCAGCGCATGCTGAGGGTCACAGAGCGGGGTCAGCGCATGCTGAGGGTCACAGAGCGGGGTCAGCTCATGCTGAGGGTCACAGAGCGGGGTCAGCTCATGCTGAGGGTCACAGAGCGGGGTCAGCGCATGCTGAGGGTCACAGAGCGGGGTCAGCGCATGCTGAGGGTCACAGAGCGGGGTCAGCGCAGGCTGAGGGTCACAGAGCGGGGTCAGCGCATGCTGAGGGTCACAGAGCGGGGTCAGCTCATGCTGAGGGTCACAGAGCGGGGTCAGCTCATGCTGAGGGTCACAGAGCGGGGTCAGCACATGCTGAGGGTAACAGAGCGGGGTCAGCACATGCTGAGGGTCACAGAGCGGGGTCAGCTCATGCTGAGGGTCACAGAGCGGGGTCAGCACATGCTGAGGGTCACAGAGCGGGGTCAGCGCATGCTGAGGGTCACAGAGCGGGGTCAGCGCAGGCTGAGGGTCACAGAGCGGGGTCAGCGCATGCTGAGGGTCACAGAGCGGGGTCAGCGCAGGCTGAGGGTCACAGAGCGGGGTCAGCTCATGCTGAGGGTCACAGAGCGGGGTCAGCTCATGCTGAGGGTCACAGAGCGGGGTCAGCTCATGCTGAGGGTCACAGAGCGGGGTCAGCACATGCTGAGGGTCACAGAGCGGGGTCAGCGCATGCTGAGGGTCACAGAGCGGGGTCAGCGCAGGCTGAGGGTCACAGAGCGGGGTCAGCTCATGCTGAGGGTCACAGAGCGGGGTCAGCTCATGCTGAGGGTCACAGAGCGGGGTCAGCTCATGCTGAGGGTCACAGAGCGGGGTCAGCTCATGCTGAGGGTCACAGAGCGGGGTCAGCGCAGGCTGAGGGTCACAGAGCGGGGTCAGCGCATGCTGAGGGTCAAAGAGCGGGGTCAGCGCATGCTGAGGGTCACAGAGCGGGGTCAGCACATGCTGAGGGTCACAGAGCGGGGTCAGCGTATGCTGAGGGTCACAGAAGTGGCCAACTTTCTGCAGAGTCAAGAGCTCCAGACCTCCAAACTTCTGTGTCCTTCAGATGAGCTCAAGAACAGTGTGTAGAGCTTCATGGAATGGGTTTCCATGGCCGAGCAGCTCATCCAAGCCTTACAGCACCAAGAGCAATGCAAAGCGTGGGATGCAGTGGGGTAAAGTGCGCCGCCACTGGACTCTAGAGCAGTGGAGACGTGTTCTCTGAGTGACCAATCACGCTTCTCTGTCTGACAATCCCATGGACAAGTCTGGGTTTGGCGGTTGCCAGGAGAACGGGACTTGGGATTATGGGGTGGGGTTGTTTTTCAAGGATTAGTTCCAGTGAAAGGAACTCTTAATGCTTCACCAAGACATATATCAAAGCGTTGCTCCAGAAAGACATGGATGAGGAGTTTGGTGGAGGAACTGGAGTCCTGACCTCAACCCCATAGAACACCTTTGGGATGAATTAGAGCGGAGACTGAGAGCCAGGCCTTCTCGTCCAACATCACAAATGAAGAATCCCCATAAACACACTCCTAAACCTTGAGGAAAGCCTTCCCAGAAGAGCTGGAGCTGTATATATATAGTGTATCTGTGTGTCATCTGAATACATATGATAAGAAATGCCAGTGGGCACAACATCGGACCCAAAATAGAGCCTTGAGGGACACCATATTTTAAAGGGGACCACAGAGTGTGAGGTTTTAGATGCCAACCTCACACTGCAAACGATCTAGGAGAATCGAATAATCTTGAATGCACTGACACTATTGGACGAGAACTCAACTGAGCTCATTCCGTAATGGATGATCTTTACACAGTTATTGAACGGAACTGATTCAACACCGATAAACAATGACACTATTTATAGCAGTTTTACAGCTGAACCAAATTCAGTTTGCATCACTGATCAATATTGTCCTGCTTTGAAACAGAAATAAAGCTGACTTCAGTTCTTTAGATTATTCAAATGTTCCTCACACGAGGAACTGAAAACGGTTCATCTATGGGATAACCCTCTTTATGTTTAAGAGTGTAACCTAAATAATCTTGTGTCAGGTTCCCTCAGCGCGGTTTAACAGTGGCACGGCTCGTCTCTGGCGCCGGCTCGAGGAGGAACAGAGTCTGTGAAGCTTGAGGAAATATCGAGAAAGCCGTCAGCGTAACTGACTAACTGCTCACACTGGCAGAGCGCTCGATAGACGATTGATTTATCTCCCTAACAGTCTTTCCACCAAAACTTTGATTTCCCAGCTCCCACAGTATTAAATGAAATGAACCGCTCCTGTGTTTCTGACAGAACGCCTGTGGTCTGTAGATGTGGCTCGGGTTCCTCTGATCCCTCAGTAAAGAAGTTAAAGGCCTGTTCACACTAAAGACCATAATAATAATGAAAAAGACAAATCATTGTAAATATAAAAGTATAGCAGATCTCACAGCACAGCTAAAACGAGAACGAACGCTTTTTTCCAGCTGATGAACAATAAGACAGCCAATAACACATCTAGGCAAGGCAAGGCAAGGCAAGGCAAGGCAAGGCAAGGCAAGTTTATTTGTATAGCACATTTCTAACACATCTAGCACATCACATTTCTAGCACATCTAACAAGATGTTCCAAGAATGTTTTCCCTATGAAAACATTTTGAATGTTTAATTTTTTTTTTCTAAAATGCAAGGCCATAATCATGTCTTGAACATTGGGGGGGGACCAAAGGATTTTTTTTTGTTGGTCTTTTTATTTAAATAAATTGAATAATTAAATGATTAAAAGGGATTTAAGGGAATAAAGAAGAAATAGGAATGGTAAAAGTTGTTAGGTCTAATTATAGCCTAGTTGTGAAGTAATCAATTTAAACTCTGCGCAAATAATATTTTTTAGAAATATACACACATTTACTCTTGTTTGTATTTCTAATATGTAAAAAATGTACACAAAAAAAACCGTTTCGTGTTGCATCCAAGCAACATTTTCATGATGAAAATCACTGGTTTAAAACAACCCAATCACTGGGCTAAAACAAGCCAACGGCTGGGCTAAAACAACCCAATCACTGACTTAAAACAACCCAATCACTTGGCTAAAACAACCCAATCACTGGGCTAAAACAAGCCAACGGCTGGGATAAAACATCCTAATCACTGGGCTAAAACAACCCAATCACTGGCTTAAAACAACCCAATCGCTAGCTTAAAACAACCAAATCCCTGGCTTAAAACAACCCAATCGCTGGGTTAAAACAACCCAATCACTGGCTTAAAACAACCAAATCGCTGGGCTAAAACAACCCAATCACTGGCTTAAAACAACCCAATCACTGGCTTAAAACAACCCAATCACTGGCTTAAAATAACCCAATCGCTGGCTTAAAACAACTCAATCCTTGGGCTAAAACAACCCAATCGCTGGCTTAAAACAACCAAATCACTGGGCTAAAACAACCCAATCGCTGGGCTAAAACAACCCAATCGCTAGCTTAAAACAACCCAATCACTGGCTTAAAACAACCCAATCGCTGGCTTAAAACAACTCAATCCTTGGGCTAAAACAACCCAATCCCTGGCTTAAAACAACCCAATCACTGGCTTAAAACAGCCCAATTGCTGGGCTAAAACAACCCAATCCCTGGTTAAAAAACAGCCCAATCACTGGCTTAAAACAACCCAATCGCTGGCTTAAAACAACCCAATCGCTGGCTTAAAACAACCCAATTGCTGGCTTAAAACAACCCAATCACTGGCTTAAAACAGCCCAATCACTGGCTTAAAACAGCCCAATCACTGGGCTAAAACAACCCAATCGCTGGGCTAAAACAACCCAATCGCTAGCTTAAAACAACCCAATCACTGGCTTAAAACAACCCAATCGCTGGCTTAAAACAACTCAATCCTTGGGCTAAAACAACCCAATCCCTGGCTTAAAACAACCCAATCACTGGCTTAAAACAGCCCAATTGCTGGGCTAAAACAACCCAATCCCTGGTTAAAAAACAGCCCAATCACTGGCTTAAAACAACCCAATCGCTGGCTTAAAACAACCCAATCGCTGGCTTAAAACAACCCAATTGCTGGCTTAAAACAACCCAATCACTGGCTTAAAACAACCCAATCACTGGCTTAAAACAGCCCAATCGCTGGCTTAAAACAACCCAATTGCTGGCTTAAAACAACCCAATCGCTGGCTTAAAACAACCCAATCGCTGGCTTAAAACAACCCAATCGCTGGCTTAAAACAACCCAATCACTGGCTTAAAACAACCCAATCACTGGCTTAAAACAACCCAATCGCTGGCTTAAAACAACCCAATCACTGGCTTAAAACAACCCAATCGCTGGCTTAAAACAACCCAATCACTGGCTTAAAACAACCCAATCGCTGGCTTAAAACAACCCAATCACTGGCTTAAAACAACCCAATCGCTGGGTTAAAACAACCCAATCGTTGGGTTAAAACAAACCAATTGCTTGGTTTGTCCATTTTGAACCCAACTTGGGTTGTTTTTAAGCCAGCATTTTTTAGAGTGTATTATAATTATTTGTGTTATTAATAGCAGTTTACGTTATTCGTGGCATATCCTGGATGCTAATAAAGTAATCTCTATAGTCATATTCTTGGCGTGAGCGGGCCTTTCCTCTGTCACTAACTGTAATATGCTGCTTGAGTTAGTGTGCGGCTACAGCTCTATGAGCGGTTCCCTCCTGGCTCTCGGGTCATCGGTCCCGCTTCTCCCTTCGGCTCAGTTTGACTGCTGATGGATATCAGTCGTGTTTATGACCTGTCGGCATTCCAGCTCACCTGAGCTCTGCTAACGTCTCCAACACACACCTCAACAGCTCTACACTCAGCATTCATACGTCTAGCTTATTCTCTTCAGTATGATTTCCAAATTGGCACAAAAACTGCAACAGTGCAATAATGTTCTAACATAACAGCAGCTTCAGGCTCATTCTCAAGGCCAGAAAACAAGGCCAAATGTCCTGTTAACATGACGGACTTCTCCATATTGATTCTTCAGAGGCGTTTAGGCATATTTTGAATTATGCATTGTGTTGTGTTCAATTATAATACAGTGACAGTGTGGGCTTTAGAACAGTAATTTAGTTTATATGGTTAATTTAGTTTAATAATTAGATTTATTTCGATGTTTAGTTGAAAAATGTAGTGTCTCCAACTGAGCAACACAAGCCAGAGGAAACCAAACCCCATCAGGAGCAGAATGGAGGAAAATAAACCTTGGAGAAACCAGGCTCAGACGGGGGGGCAGTTCTCCTCTGGCCAATCAACACACAGTGTATGATTATTATTCTGGCAGCTTTACAGCTCAGAGGTCATAATAGATTGGAATATTCGAAAGATCATCATGCCGGAGACGGGTTTATTGAGGATGCCGTGTGGATGAGGCAGTTTCAGGCGGAGGCTAATAACCATGAAGAGAAACGCACAGGTATGAGTGATTATGCCACGCCTTCTCATGAATAATTCAGGGCCTCTACTGATGATGTAGAGGTCTATAACAGTACTGATTATACTTACTGAGTCTGACAATCCCACGCTCCCATTAATATCACAGATATTCTAACAATATCGTTCTTGTCAGTCGATGTCTGAGAAGCGTGTATTACTGCTTCAAGCCCTGAGCGGATGCTGAAAGTCCCAAACTATGTTCTCACCTCTTATGAATGTCTAATGTTTACTCAACGATCATCACAAAGATCACCATTGAGTTCTGGAATCATGTGAGAGTGGCATCGAGGGCATGACCGCAGATGTGCCCGAGGACGAGCCTTACAGCACCAGCGCATCTCTACTGACGCTATCATTCATCCTCCATTGGGAACGTTGACAAAACGCTCTTAGAACATACTCTGTTTTATAACCGATGAACTTTACACACTTCTCGATCTGAGTCCACACTAAACTGAAAGACACTATGAGCAGATTTTGACTTGTATCTGATTAATTTTGCATCGTTGAATCTCCTGTGTGTTACTGTAACGCTGCATTGAGACGATCTGTACTGTAAAAGTGCTGTGGTGGCAGTTATACAGATGTTAATATGAGCCCTCGAAAACCCTTAGCAAATCCACACTACATCAAAGAAAACACAACACAGAAAGGGAATGTAGTTGTGTTGGTTTTCACTGAGAGAGCAGATAAGTCCATCTCCAGGATGACTTCAAACACGTTTAGCACACGCGAGAATGCGTCACATGACAGCGGTGGAATGCAGCTGTTGACAAACATCACAGGTTAAGAAGACGAGCAAAGTCAAAAACTGTGAACAACAGCTCAGATAAGATACGTTTCCTAACACTAGAGCATGGTTGACCATTCTAGAGTCAATACGACGCCGTCATGTGCCAGATTGACCTCACTCTTGACACTCCAGCACATGGTTCAAAAGTGGTCCACTTTACTAACTACACTCACCTAAAGGATTATTAGGAACACACACTAATACTGTGTTTGACCCCTTTGGCCTTCAGAACTGCCTTAACTCTACGTGGCATTGACTCAACAAGGTGCTGAAAGCATTCTTTAGAAATGTTGCCCATATTGATAGGAGAGCATCTGCAGTTGATGGAGATTTGTGGGATGCACATCCAGGGCACGAAGCTCCCGTTCCACCACATCCCAAAGATGCTCTATTGGGTTGAGATCTGGAGACTGTGGGGCCATTTTAGTCCAGTGAACTCATTGTCATGTTCAAGAAACCAATTTGAAATGATTGGAGCTTTGTGACGGTGCATTATCCTGCTGGAAGTAGCCATCAGAGGATGGGGACATGGTGCTCATAAAGGGATGGACATGGTCAGAAACAATGCTCAGGTAGGCCGTGGCATTTAAACCATGCCCAATTGGCACTAAGGGGCCTAAAGTGTGCCAAGAAAACATCCCCACACCATTACACCACCACCACCAGCCTGCACAGTGGTAACAAGGCATGATGGATCCATGTTCTCATTCTGTTTACGCCAAATTCTGACTCTACCATCTGAATGTCTCAACAGAAATCCAGACTCATCAGACCAGGCTACATTTTTCCAGTCTTCAACTGTCCAATTCTGTTGAGCTGGTGCAAATTGTGTCCTCTTTTTCCTATTTGTAGTGGAGATGAGTGGTACCCGGTGGGGTCTTCTGCTGTTGTAGCCCATCCGCCTCAAGGTTGTGTGTGTTGTGGCTTCACAAATGCTTTGCTGCAGACCTCGGTTGTATCGAGTGGTTATTTCAGTCAAAGTTGCTCTTCTATCAGCTTGAATCAGTCGGCCCATTCTCCTCTGACCTCTAGCATCAACAAGGCATTTTCTCCCACAGGACTGCCGCAGACTGGATGCTTTTCCCTTTTCACACCATTCTTTGTAAACCCTAGAAATGGTTGTGTGTGAAAATCCCAGTAACTGAGCAGATTGTGAAATACTCGGCCCGTCTGGCACCAACAACAATGCCACGCTCAAAATGTCTTAAATCCCCTTTCTTTCCCATTCCGACATTCAGTGTGGAGTTCAGGAGATTGTCTTGACCAGGACCACACCCCTAAATGCATTGAAGCAACTGCCATGTGATTGGTTATTAGATAATTGCATTAACGAGAAATTGAACAGGTGTTCCTAATAATCCTTTAGGTGAGTGTATAAGTAACTTTGTAACTACATGTCAACTAGCAGTCATAAGAGTATTAGTAACTGTCTGCTTAAAGTGTGGGTTGATTATTATATAACTTTAGTGAGTGTGTAGTGTAGCTGTTTGAGCATAAACAACATCTGCAAAGTTACGACGCTCAAAGTTTAAAGCAAATGGAGATATTTAAAGACTACAACAAACGGCTGGTCAGGACTACAACGAGTCAGTGACATCAATAACCCTAACATTTGCATAAGCCCTCCCCCGGGAACATGTGGAGTTGTTGTAGTTGGCATTTATTGATACAGTACAAACACAAACGCAATCGCATGTCATAAAGCATGATGACATCATCAGTTATAACCGTAAATACATTCTAAAAACTGCTGGGTTAAATTAACCCAAGTTGGGTTGAAAATGGACTAACCCAGCAATTGGGTTGTTTTAACCCAGCGGTTGGGTTAAATGTTTGCTTAAAACAACCCAATGGCTGGGTTAGTCCATTTTCAACCCAACTTGGGTTGTTTTTAACCCAGCATTTTTTAGAGTGTACACTAAACTATCCCTGTTCTCTCTTCATCAGCAGATATTATCTGGCTCATCTTACCCCACACCAGCACAGTCAAGAGATTATCATGACAGAATATGCTAATCAATAAATGAAAATGGTTAACTCATAAACTCATCAACTAACCAATCAGAAACGTCCTGTCTCGTTCTACATGTTGTCTCTTCTTCTGGAGTCTCTCCATCATTGTCCGACTCCGGTTTGATCATAAAAGGATGAACAGTTTCAGTGTGTGTGTGTGCGTGAGGTCATCAGAGCTGCTGACACGAGCTCTTGAAGCTCCGCCCTCTTCCTGAAAGGGGGCAGGGAGCAGCAGCTCATTTGCATTTAAAGGGACTCACACAAAAACGGTGCGTTTTTGCCAAGCGGCTCCTCCCGCAGTTCCTCCTGAAGCCGATACTGAAGTGCCTTAAACTACAGTTCATGGACTGGCCACTAGAGGCAGAATCTCACTGAGCTCATGTTAAAATGCCCAACTTTACAGCAGAAGAATACATGTTTACAGTCTGGGACAAACTGTGCTTTTGGTCTATACGGCTAATGTTGCCCTTCATGACGACTGTGAGGGGGGGAATGTTTTTATAACTCATTCGTTTACATTATATAATGCCTTAAAGTTCTGCATAATTAAGGGCCTGGCCACTTTGAGTGACAGGTGGATTGCCGTGTGTCTGCTGTCTGTTAGTCATCGCCTCAGCTCCGCCCACGTCCCGCCTCTTTGCCCATTTTCTGTCATCCGGGAGTGACGCGGTGACAAGATGGCGACGGCCAGCTCGACCCGACTTTACGCTTCAGAACTCTCTCCAGATCCTATGAGTGACGCCACGGACTCTACGGCCAGATTATTTTACAGTCTATGGTTTTTGCTCACCCTCAAAAAGTGACAATTTTAACATGCTATAAACATGATCTGTGGGGTATTTTGAGCTAAACCGCCACATACACACTCCGGGGACATCAGTGACTTATTTTACATCTTGTAAAAAGTATATTTACGAGCTTAATTGAAAACCTAAATTGAAATCTGCAGTAGTTTTCATTTACAGTACGAGAGGTTGCATTAATGGCCTTTAGAACAGGGTTGTGATTGTGTGTCCGTTGCAGTATGTTTGGTTTGTGCTATGAAATGTGTTTCTTATAAGACATTCTCATGAGAGCGAGTCGTTCGTAAAGCTTCCTTTGTTGTATGTTTTCTGCTTTCAAAGAGAGCATTGAAATCCTGCTGTTTAGAAACCCAGGGGGCATTGGCTTACTGAAACTCTATCATGGTTCAAATCACTTTTTGTCTTTCATTGGACATGGCGGGACAACAAATTACTGTTACTCTGTTCTGCTCTGAGATTATGTTCACTTTTGTGAAGCGCAGGGCATCTGGAGTGCAGTGGTAGCGGAGACATTAATTATTCACATAAATGAAGCCTATCATAGCTTCTGATGAACACATGTAGCGGCCATGAAGTGGACTATGATGCAGGTTACAGACCGCCAAGCTAACAGCGTAGTTTCTTAAACATTGTATAAATGTTTTTTCTTGGTTATTCTAACACTTAGGGAACATTCCGTTTCGCAAACATTATGGAAATGTTACATTTGAATGTTCTCCGAAGTAGCTACTGAAGGAACGTTTGTTCATAACTTTGAGAGAACATTGCTAGAACGTTCCCTGTGAGATGGGTAGATGAAGGGATAGTTTGTTCAAACACCCCTCATGTATTTTGTATGTTAATTAGGAGGCTAGGGAACCTTCCAGTCGGGGATAAATTAGGTATTATTATCAGGGAATTCTGAAATACCTTTGCTTTTAGATTTAAGTGCGGCATTTGACACTGTAGACCACAGTATTCTTATTTCCCTCCTTGAACACTGTGTAGGTATTAGAGGTTGTGCCCTCAATTTGAATACTAGAACTTTCTCAGTCTGTGTGGATGGGTGTTCCTCCACCGAATCAGTTTTGATCTGTGGGGTTCCCCAGGGATCTATCTTTGGCCCCATTTTGTTCTCTCTATATGTGATCCTGGACCACAAAACCAGTCACAAGGGTCAATTGTTTGAAATTGAGATTTATTCATCACCTGAACGCTGAGTAAATAATCTTTCTATTGATGTGTGGTTTGATTGGACAATATTTGGCCAAACTATTTGAAAATCTGGAATCTGATGGTGCAAAAACATCTAAATATAGAGAAAATCTCCTTTAAAGTTGTCCAAATGAAGTCCTTAGCAATGCATATTACTACTAATAATACATTTATGATATATTTACAAAATATCTTCATGGAACATGATCTTAATATCCTAATGATTTTTGCCATTAAAGAAAAATGTATAATTTTGACCCGTATGATGTATTGTTGGCTTTTGGCACAGATATACCCATGAGACGCAGGACTGCTGTTGAGCTCCGGGGTCAGATATGCTCCTGGGTTTGATTTTTGATAAACACAGAGTTTCATTTCATTCTTATGCTGACGACACTCAAAATGTGCCTTTGAAGTAAAACGACAGCCATGGTTTGAGCTCTTTAACCTCGTTTGTCAGATATTAAAGCATGAATGTCCCTAAATTTAAAGTCTCAAAAGTAAGACGGAGGCCATTGTGTTCCTAACTCATATGTTAAGCCCTCTGTTAAAAATTTGGATTCTGCTTTGAAATTTGATGCAGTAGTTAATCCAGTTTCCCTCAGTTAAGAATCCTGGCAAAGGTTAAGAGTTTTTTTTTACTTTTTCTGAGTTCAAAAGACTCTCGACTAGACTACTGTTCCACTTATTCCATCTTTTTATTTCATATTGTTCAGCACAGTGGTCAACTACTGTTTTATTGTGCTTTATAAATAAACTGAGATGAGGACTAGACACCAGAGCGATTCCCTGAAAACTATTTTCGCCAATAGGAACTCTAAAGTGTGTTGTGTGCCGTGGGTTCATGATAACGGAGATGGAATGTAGACGTACAAGTTGTGCCTTTGAAAGAGCAAAAAGGAGGGCTAAGAGACGAAATCTCTTATCTCTGCTACACCTGCGCAATAAGTCCATTCGGGACATTTCCTCACTCCTAAATATTCCACGCTCAACTGTTAGTGGGATTATAACAAAGTGGAAGCCATTGGGAACGACAGCAACTCAGCCAATCACAGAGCGGGGTCAGCGCATGCTGAGGGTCACAGAGCGGGGTCAGCGCATGCTGAGGGTCACAGAAGTCGCCAACTTTCTGCAGAGTCAAGAGCTCCAGACCTCCAAACTTCTGTGGCCTTCAGATGAGCTCAAGAACAGTGTGTAGAGCTTCATGGAATGGGTTTCCATGGCCGAGCAGCTCATCCAAGCCTTACATCACCAAGTACTAACCCACCCTAACCTAACCTAACCCTGGCGCCTTAGTTCCAGTGAAAGGAACTCTTAATGCTTCACCAAGACATTTTGGACAATTTCATGCTCCCAACTTTGCGGGACCAGTTTGGGGACGGCCCCTTCCTGTCCCAGCATGACTGCTCCAGTGCTCAAAGCGTCTCCATAAAGACATGGATGAGGAGTTTGGTGGAGGAACTGGAGTCCTGACCTCAACCCGATAGAACAGCTTTGGGATGAATTAGAGCGGAGACTGAGAGCCAGGCCTTCTCGTCCAACATCACAAATGCGCTTCTAGAAGAATGGTCAATGTAGTATATAAGGTATTGTCTCATGGATTCAGTTTTAAATCAATATATTTAGTGAATTATGTGTGCAACATATGACGCATGCTCATGTCAGGTTGGGGTTAGTGTGCAGTGCACTAGGGTTTGCAGTGGTGATCATGTCCCTGCACAACCCTGAAGTTTTCCCACACACAGCCTATTTCAGATTCATCCAAGTCAAATCCCTGGTCTAATTACTGTGTTTTCTTTTAAATGAAAAGTTTAATGGTAGCCGTGGGGCTGATGCATTCATATCTGTCACACAGATACATTATAGACATTCCTCTCCAACACAAAGTACCAACACAAAGTTGGGTTGAAGATGCGGTCAACACCCTCCACCCTTTCTCAAAAACCGCTCCACCCCTCCGGAAAACAACCCCACCCCTTTCAACTCAAAGCCCCACCCCCATCATACAACAACTACGCCGATATCCTCGCATTACCAATAGAGCCAACCATGGTCAAAAAGTGCTAAAAATGATAATGTTACTAAATGTATATGTTTATAAGAACGGCTGACCGTTGGCTCTCGATGAAATCTGCTGACTTGTCATCTCCTCAGGGTATGTTTATTAAATATTGATGAGAAATATGATTGCACTTCATACTTTCATTCATCCACCCGGAATATTCCAGCATTCGCCCTCAGGACGATCCGTCAATGCCTCTGTTCTCTAATACACGACCACACGATTAATGTGAGCCATATCAACCTATAAATATTGACACTCTACCTTGTCAGAAGCAACTTTCCCATAAGCAAATGCACCTCACACACACACACACACACAACTTGACAAAGGTATCTAGGACCGTTGACTTCACTCACACAGCAATTATCTCTTTATAGATCTAACCTCTGAAGGTAAGTGCCCTGCTAAAAGCATGTGTACATAAACATCTCTGACTGGGAGACGTTTATCTGATATTGAGTCATGCTTTGACAGACGCTCTTAAAGACACTCCCGTGATGACAGAACACCAAGAAAACAATCTGGTTCTCCGTAAACACTTCATTGTTTCTCATCTCTCGTGTGAGAGTGGAGATTGCACTCAGGATGCTTTATAAACCGAACAGGGAACGGTAGATGATTTCAGGAGATCCGTGACAGCGCCCCCTACCGTCATACGTGTGCATATGCATTTCACACAGCTGGAGCAGCTTCAGGATCCTCTTAATGGCGATAGCCCGGTGGAGGAGAGGCTGTAACCCGATCCAGTGTGAATGGAGTCATTGTTTGGTCGCTCATAATTAGGCATGACAGTTGAGGCGTGAACAGATTCCCATCATTACAGCCCTAAAAAGCCCATTAGAATCAATGCCACGCTCCGGTCAGACTCGCTGTCTGCTGCATTGGGGCCGAGCGGGAGACCAGTGGATTGCATTACATTAACACGGCCGCAAACAACAAGGCAACCTTATAGCCACTAACACCAGAGTAATGGACCGGCTCACAGTCAGGGATTACCAGAGATTGGCAGCCCTTTCACAAAAACTCACCTTGAGTGTCTGCATTCTCTGTTTGCTCATATAGAGAGTTCACATCCTCCTGATGGCCATGAGCTGTGTGTTGTTGACTCTGGATTAGAAAGATCCATGAAGATGGGAAGTTCTAGAGGTGTGCTTTCTCAACTCAGAGCTTCTGATGGGGCATTCACACCCGACGCAAATGACTTACATGTTAAGTCAATGCAAAGGCGCGAATAGACATTCTGCGGCGCGAATTGAGCGAATTGAGCGAATCGCCCGAGTTGAAAAATCTGAACTTTGGCGGATATTTCGCGCCACGTTAACCAATCAGGAGCTTGCTCTAGTAGTGACAACAATGACGAGAGCGCAATACTTCTAGCGCTGTGTCAATACATGTGAATGGCTTAAGCGGATATACACAACAGCTTCACTATACAGGTGTTTGCAGCAATTTTTGGTAAACAGTACAGCATAGTGTGCATTGATTATTACGTCAACCACATTTACGAGTCATTTTGTGGCTGGAAAAATAATAATTTTCATTTGTAATGCCATCACTGGTGCCTGTGTGGCTCTTTAATAAATATACATGTAGCCTAGTTGCTCCAAAAAAATATTGCAGATATAACTGCTTACTTATTTGTGAAATTTGTGAATTTTAAAATGTTAGTAATGAATGCAAGAAAATATAATTTTAAAAGGCAAACTTATGTTTCCTTATGTACAGTAGGTTATATATATATGAATTCATACTAAATGGATATTTGTGCCCATCGTCTCATAAGCTAATGCTGATTTTAGGCATCCACGCTGTAAATCCTCCAGTTATCTATGGTGTTGTGGCACATACATTATGCAGGTTATATATATTTCATGTAACTTATTTTGCCACAGAATATATAGAGTTTTCCTTTGATTAAAACTAGACTAAAAGGACGAGACTTTTAGTCGACTAAAACTTGACTAACAAAAAAAGATATGTGAATGATTAAATATGACTAAAACTAACAAGGACATTTGGCACAAGACTAAGACTAAATTAAAAATAGGTGACGAAATTAACACTATCAGAGAGGCGCTTACTCTTTATAAACAAACCACTGATTTGAGCTTTAAACAACTACATTATCGCCTGAAAAAGTCTTAAATCTACATTTGTCACACATTAACAGTAGATTTTAACATAAAAGACGTGTAAACACAGCCCATGTCAGACATTTCTCACTGAGACGAGCCGCTGGCAGAAGCTCCGCCCATGAGGAGAATCACGTCTGTTGTGCAGCGAATGTCACGCGCGATTGAAGCGAGTAAACTCAACATGTTCAAGCGTCCAACTTCGCGTCAATAGCACGATTTATTAGTGTAATTCGAATCCGGTGTGAACGCACCATTACACCCAACTAGAGGGCAAGTCTTTCGTCCGCTGCCCGTCAGTCATTTTTACCAGGTTTGTACTAAGTACACGGAAGTCAGGACCAAATTCATACCATGTACAGGCAAGCAGAAGAACCCAAAATATGAACACAACAACAGTTTTCCCATAGAAAACTATTATAAAGAAAACACGTTCATATTCTGGGTTCGCCTGTACATGCATCTTCAATAAACTGTAATAATCTCTGGGTTTCATGCACATGTCCCTGATCAGCAGGGGCGCCGCTAGCAATTTTGGGCCCTATGAAAAAATTTGATGTTGGGCCCTCTACCACACCAACCTAGCTATCCAAGATTATCTCAGGGGCCCCAAAAGTGTGTGGGCCCTTAGAATCGTCCTAACTTTCCCCCCCTTAGCAGCGCCCCAGCTGATCAGACCCGATGTGATGGGACGCAACCTGGGTTGAGTTTGGCCAACGTTAGAGACAAGGGCAAGAAACCCAGCAAACAATTCTGCTGTAAAACCCGTCTCACAGCCGTCCCAACACAGCCCTGATGTCTAGACTAACACTAGGCAAGATTTGGGCCATCAGTGAAAATGTAAAAGACGTCCAACCATAGACTAGAACATGTCAAAGAGATGAAACCAAACACCTTTAATCACTGCTGACTGTCATACATGAAGTCATTTGAACAATTTGAACAAATTCCAAAGTTAAATTTGTTAGATTCATCACAATTTCATCATAGCAGTAATATTAATTTAGTATTATACTACAGGGCCGTTGAATGCTTGAATCTGATTGGCTGATGAACGTCCTAAGGTGTGCAATTATTTTCTGGGAAACGCACAGCGAAAGTAGTTCCAGGCAGATCTCTTGACCGCATTACAGTTCCATATCACTTCGCCAAATGATTTCAGTTATTTCAAAATCTTTACAGCCGACAACATCAAATAACCAAAACCCACTGACCAATCAAATCAATATAGTAAACAATAAGATAAAAAGGACAAATTTCCATGTTTTATTTCCACAAAATGACATTTAATTATGTAAGAAAAGCACATTACTCTCGTTCTCCTGCTCTCTCTAATCTCCCACACACACTCGCACAGAAACGTGATGTCTTCGCTGCTCTGGCCAGTTCAGTTAAAGAGTTTAGCAACTTAAAAGCAACAAGACCTTTCTCACTGGCGAGGTAACATTAATAAAGGCGCTGTTCTTACAGTTCCGAATTAGTTGACGATATTGAAAGAGACAGCTTTAAGATGATGTTTCGGAACTAGCAAGAGCCGTTGGATGAGAAGCGGAAGAAATAGTCCTACTCACAATAGCGATTTAAGTACAAAAACTTGAGTTTTTGAAAACTTGAATTATTAGAAAAATAATGCACATCCGTCATGACCGCATCATCACCTCAGGTGTGCATTATTTTTCTAATAATTCAACGGCCCGTCGTCAATTATTCCTTACTTATCACACACACACACACACACACACACACACCCTGGGGTGGCAGCCAGGCTTCAGTCCCTGCCGTGGTGAAGGCATGAATGAGAAATTGTTGCAAAGCTGAGGACGGGTGAAGATAAGAGGAGGAGCGGAGGTGAAAGATGTTCTAAAGGCTCTGAATGATTCATGCCGTTGATTGACAGCTCCTCGGGGTCCTGAGAGAGCCGTGGCGCCCACTTTACTGCCTGAGGAAGCGTTCAGACAGCCTTCAGCCACTCGCATAGCTCACACACAGCTCATCACATGCCTGCGTCCACTTCGGCTTTCCTCCACTCCGGGATATTGATCTGTAAAGGACATATGCTTTGTGTTATGATGTTCTTTAGTGTGTAACTCGGCCGTTTCTGCAAAGTTCCGTCTCTATATCAGTGTTTCTGAACTCCGGGAACGGGAAAAAGAATGCACAAAGAATACGCAAAAAGAATAATAATATATGATATTTCATGACTCTAAGTCATGACGTTTTTGATTGATTCATTTCTGTTATAAAAACTGATTTCAAAATGTAAAAACGCATGTAAAAATATATATTGCACAAAATGAAAACAATACTGTAAATATTATTATTATTATAAGTGTGAATCAAAAAATAAAAAGTGCATTTAAAAAAAATATCAAGCATGATTTCATCTCTTAGTGTGTGTTTTGGTCATAATTTAGACTTTTTTCAATCTAATTTCAGCTTTTTATCTCATAATGAGCATCATTTATATTTTAAAGTCATAAATTTGACTTTAAATCCAAAACTTTTAGAAAATAATTTAATAATAATAATAATTTCAACTGTTCATATCACAATGACTTAGCATGTCATATTTTTGACTTTTTATCTAATAGTGAGGACTTTTAAATTTATATTTTCAACATTTTATCTTATAATTATGACTACGCATTTCATATTTTTGACTTTTTATCTAATAATGAGGACTTTTAAAATCATATTTTTGACTTTTTATCTAATAATGAGGACTTTTAAAATCATATTTTTGACTTTTTATCTAATAATGAGGACATTTAAAATTATATTTTCAACATTTTATCTCTTAATTATGACTTAGCATGTCATATTTTTGACTTTTTATCTAATAGTGAGGACTTTTAAAATCATATTTTCAACATTTTATCTTATAATTATGACTTAGTATGTCATATTTTGACTTTTTATCTAATAATGAGGACTTTTAAAATCATATTTTTGACTTTTAATCTAATAATGAGGACATTTAAAATTATATGTTCAACATTTTATCTTATAATTATGACTTAGTATGTCATATTTTGACTTTTTATCTAATAATGAGGACTTTTAAAATCATATTTTTGACTTTTAATCTAATAATGAGGACTTTTAAAATCATATTTTTGACTTTTTATCTAATAATGAGGACATTTAAAATTATATTTTCAACATTTTATCTCTTAATTATGACTTAGCATGTCATATTTTTGACTTTTTATCTAATAGTGAGGACTTTTAAAATCATATTTTCAACATTTTATCTTATAATTATGACTTAGTATGTCATATTTTGACTTTTTATCTAATAATGAGGACTTTTAAAATCATATTTTTGACTTTTAATCTAATAATGAGGACATTTAAAATTATATGTTCAACATTTTATCTTATAATTATGACTTAGCATGTCGTATTTTCGACTTTTTATCTCACTATTATGACTTTTAAAATAATATTTTTGACTTTTTATCTCTAAATTATGACTTTATGATAATTGAAATGAGCTGATCAGTGATAAAGTTGAATATTTAGTGTCTATATGTCTCTATATGGAGCGGATGAGCTCTTCCACTGGGTCCTAAAGTCAGTTTCTCTTCAGTATGCATTCAGACATTTACCAAAACAGAACGTTTTGGTAAAGTTTGAGCATTTTTAGTTTTAATTTTGAGTGTTTTTGTTAGGTTTGTCTGTGTACTGAAGCATTCCTCAGAATCCATTCACTCCTAAGGGGGTCAAACTGACCCGTGAGAGAAGGATTTGTTACTTTTTTACATTTCAACCACAAAACTCCTCGAATCCAGTCAATTATTGCTTCGTGTATTCGTGGCTCAAGAGCCACTAAAGTCCTGCGTTCTTGGAGCACTCAGATGAACACTCGAGTTCCGGGTCAAGATGACCCGAGGGAAGGATGAGGGATAATTAATTCATACGCAGAATAAAGGGGCGGGGCCTGGTTATGGTAAGGGGAGGGGCATTTCCCAAACACCAATCACAACACACTGCTCCAGCCGACCAATCAGAGCACAGTGTGTTTTCAGAAGGAGGGGCTTCATAGAGACAGGAAGTAAACAGAGTTACTGACAGACTGGAAGAGAGGAGCCGCAACACTGGAGAATATGAGGAGATAATCAACACTCCAGCATTATTTACTCATGTCGTTCCAAACCTGTGTTCATTTCTTTCTTGTGCTGAACACAAAAGAAGATATTTTGAAGAATGTGGTTAACTAAACAGCCGAAAATAGTTTTATGTTCAACAGAAGAAAGAAGCTCACTTGACTTTAACCCTCTGGGGTTCTTCATTTATGGGTCAAAAAAATGACCCGGAGGGCGGGATTAAGATAAAAAAGATTTGAGTAAAATCAATGAAATATATTTTTGTTCAATATTATTTTTTCTTTTCTTTTTTGGTGTTTTGAGATAATTTTATGATTTATAATTAATATTTATGCAATTATTATGACCCATTTTTTCCCATTGAATAAATAAAAAAATTATATCTATATATAATAATAAAAATAAAAAAAAAACATTTATTAAAGCTGTATTTCATTTTAGAGTCAAGCCTAGGCCTCATGAAAGCAATTTTTTAATGAGATCGGTGCCATCCGGTGGACACATTAAGCATTTTTATCACACAATAGCACATTTTTACCACTAAAGTGGATCTCGCGTTTTATATAAAAAAATGTTAAAAATCGTAGCTTCATCGAATGGTCCGAAACTTGGTGACTTTATTGGTACTTGGTATATGAACACCCAAAAAAATTGGGGACAGGATTTGAAAAGTCTAAGTGGTCGTAAAACAAATAGTCACACTCAGGACCTTCGGGTCTAAAATGACCCCCATAGGAAATGAATGGAAAATTGGCAAATATATGAAAATACAGAGTTTTTTTGTGCATTCAATCTACAAATCAGCCATGATGCAGAAAAAAAGACTCAGCAGTGAAGATCTCTAAAACATCAAGAGTGTCATTTTTGACCCGAAGGTCCTGAGTGTGACAATTTGTTTTACGACCACTTAGACTTTTCAAATCATGTCCCCAATTTTTTGGGGTGTTCATATACCAAGTACCAATAAAGTCACCAAGTTTCAGACCATTCCGATGAAGCTACGATTTTTTACATTTTTTAATTTTAAACATTCGGGTCAGAAATGACCGAAGAGGGTTAAAACAGCTTGAGAGTGAGTAAATGATGACAGAATCTTTATTTTAGGATGAACTGGCCCTTTAAAACGTTAATGTGTGTATTATTATCTGGTTCCAGGTCCATTGAATCTGTTGGTTGTGTGTGGAGAACATCCCTGACTCTGAAGAAGCCGAACAGAAAGCACTGGAGCTCTTCCAGATTGAGGAAAGCGCAGGTAATTGTGGATCAGCGGCTGGCGCTCGGGTTCCTGATGAGCTCCCGCTCGGCACAGATTGTTTCCCATGAGGCTCCGGCTCAAGGGCCGCTGAGGGCCGCAGATCCTCTAATCAGGTCTGACGTGAGGGCCGTGCTCCTGTCACAGCAGCCCAGCGCACAGCTTCCCAATCATCCGCGACGGGGAAATGGCTTCCAGAGCCGCCACATCTTGAGCACATTGGAGGGTCAGGAGAAATGGGAAAGAGCGGGAAAGAGCGGGAAAGAGCGGGAAAGAGCGGCTGGGGCAGAGATGATGAGGGGTCGAAGGTCTGGCCTAAACAAACACAGGCTTCTGGACACGTGTGGAGATGTGTGAGGATCAGAGAACTCAGCCAAACGCTCTATTAGAGGAAGAAATGAGCTAATATTCCTTCTCCTGCTCATTTTCTCCAACACACTGTCCTCGTTAGGATGAGATGATCAATATCAGGCTGACTTACGCAATAGAAACGCGGACACCGTCAAATCTGGGATGAGTAAATCAGAAGCAGGTCAGTCGCTTAAATCAAATCCTGTCTGTGAATATTAAAGTATGAATCCTGGATGTCCACCATTCATTTAGCCACATCTCAATGCAATAATAACACTAAATATTATTACTATTAAAAATAAAAAAAATTAAGGAATAATCACTATTTTTCTTCCATGTTTTACTGTGTGTTTAATTTCATACGATGTATTAAATGATTGTTTTATGACTTTATTTGATTGGCAGAAACATTAAAATACATAATACTAGAATTTCTGTGTGTGTGTGTGGGGGGGGGGGATACATAGAATTGATTGTTAAATCATTGATTCAATTAAAATTTAATTAAATGGAATCCATGAAATCTGAAACAGAAAAGTTTCAGATTTTCTTCCCCCAGGCCATCAGACTCCTGAACTCAGTCACGTGACTCACTTCACCCCCGCACACGCATAAACATACGGTCTTTTAACATTAACATCCACATACTGCAATTGCACTGCACTTTACGTCCCTATTGTTACTGCGTAACAACCTGTAATAAACCTTGCACATTATACTTCTTTATATATACATATTATATATTTTATGTTAACCACTTATTTTTAAGTCTACAGTTTATCTCACTTATCATATCCACATATTTTTTATATTTTTATTTTTATCTTATTTCCTATTTTTATCTTTTACTTGATTTATTTATAATTCTACTTATGTTAATACTTTTTATTCTAATTTTATTCTATTTCTATTTAATTTCTTGTAACTGTTATTTGCACTGTCCATGGAGCGGACCTGTTTACATTTCACTGCCAGTTGTATATTGTGTATATAACTGTGTATGTGACAAATAAAACTCTTGAATCTTGAATCTTGAATCTTGAAAAACACAGATTTTATTCAAACTTTCGTTGATAGGGCCCTAGAAAGTGTTCAACTGTATTAGTTTCATGATTTCAATTCATATCATTCATTACATTTGATTGATACAATTTTTTGTTCATGTTTACATAATAAATGTGTGTGTGCGGTGTATAATTATTATGTATGAATACACTCACACACACACACACACAAACACGCACACACACATAAACACGCACACACACACACACACACAAACACGCACACACACATAAACACGCACACACACACACACACACACACACAAACACTCACACTCACACACACAAACACTCTCACACACACACACACACAAACACTCACACTCACACACACACGTATATATTTAAAAAAAGATATTTTACTATTTACATTATATATAAGATAAATTATATAAATATATATACAGAATATACATGCAAATATAATAATTATACATAATAAAGTGTGTGTTCACACACACATACACGTCTATATTACCAACAGGGGACCATCACTCCACACTGACCAAGAGGGGACCTGTGTTTCTAGTCATTTTGAAGAAACAAAACTTAGATACAAAATTTTGTTTTAAGGTCTTTTTTCATAATATAACTTCAAATAAGCATTTATTTTTTATTTTTTAAACATGCCAAGAGGGGACCTGACCGATGTCTACCTATCCAACAGGGGACCTCCATAGCCTGCAATGGAGCTGTGTGTGTGAAAGGGAAGAGAGCTGGCAGTCAAGTCTGTCTTCATTATTTTATATATAATTATAATTATATAATGTTCACACAGGCATCAGGGAACACAATGAGCACACAACGGAGAAAAAGCCATGTTGTGGACATTACAGAAAAGAATTTAAGAAATTAAAAAATTCTTAAAATTAAGAGTAATCTTTAAGAAATTCATTCTCTGTTGTGTCTTCATACTTACAGTATATGATCCGTCCATTTCTCTCATTTAAGCTTATTTTCAAGCTTTTCTTGTGACCGATCACATCTAAATTTTTTAGTTGGCCAAATTGAATTTCTTGAATTTTAATTGAATTAAAGTGCATCAATTTACAGAAAATAAATTTGGCCAACTGGAAAATGTAGATCGGTCACAAGAAAAGCTTCAATTGGAGACCTGAATTTTTTTTACAGTAAAGGTATTTCAATGTGTGACTTCTTTTTAATTAAAACATAGTTTCTGCTCTCTAAAATCCCAAATAATGTCCTTTGTTTTTGAGATTTTTTGAGTGAGATTTGATTTCTTGCACCAATAAAAATATATATATATATAGGACTGGACAAGCAGAAATTGTTCTTTAAGGTAATAATCACAGGTCATCACTTTATATAGTAAATAATGATTATGTTAAACACAATGACTCGGTCCCCTGTTAGATAGTAAATCACGACACCAGTGTGTTTGCATTGTCATTTCTTCATCTCAAACACACTGAGGAGATTTAGAGTTTTTATAGCAATAACTGAGTTTTAAGAGTTAAATCAAGCAGAAATAGTATAACTTAGGAACAATTTTATACTGTAATGTAAACATAGACCATGTAACATAAACAATAATGAATAAGCAGTAGAGAGTCAAACTTGTTTTGTAAAGAAATTTTATATTTTTTTATTTAAATTTAATATACACTGTATAATGATTTTGGAGGTCAAAACTCAGTTGTGTGTTGATTGTTGAGTTGAAAATCTTCAACTAAAGTGTCAATGTTAAAAGACATTCAGTTTGCATAATTTAATTGAGACGGATGAACATTTTCATGCAAGTCACCAAAAAATTTAGTTCTGACCTTCAAAATCTCTACAGTGTGTTTGTGATGGCAAGAAATGACAAAGCAATCAAACAGGCGTTGTGTTTTACCATCCAATGTTCACTTTATAAAGTGTGACCTGCAATTGTTTCCTTAAAGAGTGATTTCTGCTTGATTTAAAACATAAAACATCAATACTTACCATAAAAATACACTATAATAAGATAAAATACAGTATAAAATTGTTCCTAAGTTATACTATTTCTGCTTGATTTAACTCTTAAAACTCAGTTATTGCTATAAAAACTCTAAATCTCTACAGTGTGTTTGAGATGAAGAAATGACAAATTAAACACACTGGTGTCGTGATTTACTATCTAACAGGGGACCGAGTCATTGTGTAAATCATAAATAAATCAAAAGTGGTTTGTTTAAAAAAACTCATAAATGTATAAGGTGGTAAGTTGGGCCTTTTACACCCCATTTTACATGGGGCAAAAGTCACGCATTATTTATACAAATACTTGAGCTAAAATGTTTTTTTTTAATAATAGTGTCTTAACACTTGTTTAAAAGAATAGTAAAGTTTGTACTATTTTCTGTTTATTTTGATAAATGAAATAATGTTCAATGAATATAGGCTACTGTCATTAAAATATGTTAAAATAAAAAATACCAAAACAAAACTTCTAATTACATTCTGATTGTTTAGATTTTTAATTAGTTTTTTCTTGGATTCTGTGTAGAATTTAATTGTAATGTAATGCAAAGTTTGAAACTAGTCAGGGTATCTAGTAAAGAGATGTAATGCTTGTTCCTTTAGTAAGCAGCCTGTTAAACAGCAGAGTCTCTCTGGGACAGCAGGCCATTCAAACAATAGAGGAGTGTGTGTGAACGACGTGTGTTTAAGAGCCCTTACAGTTCCTGCTCCAGCCTACAGGGGAGCTGCTGAGTATGACCTTAAACACACACACACACTTAGGTCCCCACTTGGTCATAAGTTTTAAAAAAATTACCAGAGTGTTTTTACTTAATTTTCACATGATTTAAACACACACACTTGTAGGTCCCCACT
>NC_137100.1:68419636-68437136 GCF_949357685.1 Gobio gobio | reverse complement strand
CAGGGCGGCGGATGGTGAGCGTCAGGGCGGCGGAGGGAGAGCGTCAGGGCGGCGGAGGGAGAGCGTCAGGGCGGCGGATGGTGAGCGTCAGGGCGGCGGAGGGTGAGCGTCAGGGCGGCGGAGGGAGAGCGTCAGGGCGGCGGAGGGAGAGCGTCAGGGCGGCGGAGGGAGAGCGTCAGGGCGGCGGATGGTGAGCGTCAGGGCGGCGGAGGGAGAGCGTCAGGGCGGCGGAGGGAGAGCGTCAGGGCGGCGGATGGTGAGCGTCAGGGCGGCGGAGGGAGAGCGTCAGGGCGGCGGATGGTGAGCGTCAGGGCGGCGGAGGGAGAGCGTCAGGGCGGCGGAGGGAGAGCGTCAGGGCGGCGGAGGGTGAGCGTCAGGGCGGCGGATGGTGAGCGTCAGGGCGGCGGATGGTGAGCGTCAGGGCGGCGGAGGTGAGCGTCAGGGCGGCGGAGGGTGAGCGTCAGGGCGGCGGAGGGAGAGCGTCAGGGCGGCGGAGGGTGAGCGTCAGGGCGGCGGATGGTGAGCGTCAGGGCGGCGGATGGTGAGCGTCAGGGCGGCGGAGGGTGAGCGTCAGGGCGGCGGAGGGTGAGCGTCAGGGCGGCGGAGGGTGAGCGTCAGGGCGGCGGAGGGTGAGCGTCAGGGCGGCGGAGGGTGAGCGTCAGGGCGGCGGAGGGTGAGCGTCAGGGCGGCGCGAGGGAATCTGACGCGGGCGGGTGAGCTGAGCTGAACGCGCGCGTGATTAAAGGCTCGCTCTGACCCGCGCGCTCTCCTGTCAATGGCTCTTAGACTCACTGAAATCAAGCCTGGGCTTTAATCTCCTGCAAATCCCCATCCCTGAGCTCCAGAGTCCACATGTGCTTCAGCTGAGATGCTGACCGCACAGAATGGGACAGATGTGACAGATGTGGAGGAAACCTCTGGATGTCCAGTTCTCAGAGCTTCTCTAAATCACAGAACTGCAGAACTGGAGACACGACATAATGCGGGATCAGAACATCAGATCTCGGAGATCTCTGAGCAAACGATCGTCCAGTAACGTTAATAGAACATTGAGATAATTCATTTATAACCGTTGCGTTCGCACAAAACAGGCCCTGAACACACACACACACACACACTCACACACACACACACACACACACACACACACACACACACACTCTGATTATTACAGAGTGATAATGGACGCCACTTCCAACGCAAAAGTTGTGATTTATTCAAACAAACTGACGGGAACTCGGGCCCTAATCCACTGATCTGAGGTCAGGGGCCGCTGAAGCTCTGACGGCGCGTCTGAATCCACTTCAGACATCAGTCAATGAACCAATCAGAGCCTCATCTCCCTTCTGCTGTGTGTGTGTGTGTGTGTGTGTGTGTGTGTGTGTGTGTGTGTGTGTGTGTGTGTGTGTGTGTGTGTGTGTGTGTGTGTGTGTGTGTGTGTGTGTGTGTGTGTGTGTGTGTGTGTGTTTAATCATCAAAGAATTTGTGTGTGTGTGTGTGTGTAATCATCAGAGAATGTGTGTGTGTGTGTGTGTGTGTGTGTGTACTCATCAGAGAATTTGTGTGTGTGTGTGTGTGTGTGTAATAATCAGTGTGTGTGTGTGTGTGTGTGTGTGTGTGTAATCATCAGAGAATTTGTGTGTGTGTGTAATCATCAGAGAATTGTGTGTGTGTGTGTGTGTGTGTGTGTGTGTGTGTGTGTGTGTGTGTGTGTGTGTGTGTGTGTGTGTGTGTGTGTGTGTGTGTGTGTGTGTGTGTGTGTGTGTGTGTGTGTGTGTGTGTGTGTGTGTGTGTAATAATCAGTGTGTGTGTGTGTGTGTGTGTGTGTGGGTTTGTTTTAAGCCAGCGATTGGGTTGTTTTAAGCCAGCGATTGGGTTGTTTTAAGCCAGCGATTGGGTTGTTTTAAGCCAGCGATTGGGTTGTTTTAAGCCAGCGGTTGGGTTGTTTTAAGCCAGCGGTTGGGTTGTTTTAAACCAGCGATTGGGTTGTTTTAAGCCAGCGGTTGGGTTGTTTTAAACCAGCGATTGGGTTGTTTTAAGCCAGCGATTGGGTTGTTTTAAGCCAGAGGTTGTCTTGTTTTAAGCCAGCGATTGGGTTGTTTTAAGCCAGAGGTTGTCTTGTTTTAAGCCAGCGATTGGGTTGTTTTAAGCCAGCGGTTGGGTTGTTTTAAACCAGCGATTGGGTTGTTTTAAGCCAGCGGTTGGGTTGTTTTAAGCCAGCGATTGGGTTGTTTTAAGCCAGCGATTGGGTTGTTTTAAGCCAGCGATTGGGTTGTTTTAAGCCAGTGATTGGGTTGTTTTAAGCCAGCGGTTGGGTTGTTTTAAACCAGCGATTGGGTTGTTTTAAGCCAGCGAATGGGTTGTTTTAAGCCAGCGATTGGCTTGTTTTAAGCAAACATTTAACCCAACCGCTGGGTTAAAACATCCCAATTGCTGAGTTTGTCTATTTTCAACCCAACTTATTCTAATAAATATTAATATCTGTGGTTGATGCGCTGCGTTTGAACACTTTTCCTGTGTTTGAATGTTTGAGATCGGCATATGATAACAGCAGAATAATGATCAATAATGCACAATCACCAACACACACACATTCTCAAACTGCGAGAGAAAAGCATGTCATAAAACATTACACATCATAAAATAAAGCCACACTGAGAGCATCATGTACTCATGTCACTGTACTCCTGCGTCTCAGAGGAAAGGTAAAGGAGTCGGAGGAATGTAACTCTTTACAGCCCGCTGTTCACAGTTAGCGTGGTGCAGACAGCTGGCGCCCGGTACAGTGCAGATCAGAGGCCGTGATAACCCCACTCTTGATTTATGGACAGCGTGGCTCTTTGCAATCACCTAATGAGGTGAACTGGATTGTTTACATGTTTATTAAATACCCAGAACCAGCTGCGACCGGTTCAGACGCCGGGCGTTTGTCATCAGAGCTGTCTGTCAGAGTTTCTCAGACCTCTGGGGAATTTACCTGGAACGCTCAATATGCCTTTGAAAGGTTTGCTGCGTTTCTAAAAGTGAGGAAAATGGCATTCTGTGAATTATCATTACCTGGAATTCAGCCGTTCTCTTCTACACGAGCCTCCAATGACCGGAGAACTGAAGCGAACGCCAATCATCACTTTCTCATCCTCACCTAAAGATCTGATTTTGATCATTTATTTCTGGTGAAAGAAATACATAAGTAAAGAAGAAAGCCAAAATATGAAATGTCACAGATGTGTATTGACTGAGTAATCACTGTTCTGTAGAGGAGGGTCAAAATGACACCTTTCACATGAGATCTGGAGCCAAATCACAGGGGTGAAAACATGGCTTTAGAAAGATGGCAGCATCATTATTGTATTCTCACACAGAGATTGGTAGATCTATTAGTGAAATCTGTTGACTTTATCAATCTGTGTGTCATTATATGCCAACGGTGAGCGCTCAAACATGGGGGATAAGCACTTCTGCTGTGTTTGTGCCTCATGTTTGAGCGCCTGTAACTCCAGAAGTATTAAAGATATCTGAATATCCTCTTAGATTCTGGTTCTCAACTAACATTTCTTTTGGTTTCTCCATTTTAAAGGCCATCAATTGTTTAGTCCCAGAGATATGGAGATCTCAATGCGGCTCCATGAGTAAACTGGTCAGATGCACACATTTGTAGAGGTCAAAAACCAAATGTGGATCTCACACAACTGATACTTATTGCATTTAAAGAGGAATATCTGAAGAACATAGAAAATTCCTGTCTGAGTGCATAAATACTCTTTTTCCAAAGTAATTTTTAAGGTCCTATGTGGTTCAATCCCATAGATATGGGGATTCAAAGCCAAAATATTAAATGTAATGAATGTATATTGACCGAGTAATCACTGTTTTGTAGAGGGTCAACATTTCCATTTTCTCTTGACATTTGGAGCCAAATCACAGGGGTGAAAACATGACTTTAGAAAGATGGCAGCATCATTATTGTATTCTCACACAGAGATTGGTAGATCTATTAGTGAAATCTGTTGACTTTATCAATCTGTGTGTCTTTATATGCCAACGGTGAGCGCTCAAACATGGTGGATGAGCACTTCTGCTGTGTTTGTGCCTCATGTTTGAGCGCCTGTAACTCCAGAAGTATTAAAGATATTTGAATATCCTCTTAGATTCTGGTTCTTAATAAACTTTTCTTTTGGCGTCTCCATTTTAAAGGCCATCGATAGTTCAATCCCAGAGATATGGAGATCTCAATGCGGCTCCATTAGTAATTTGGTAAGTTGAACATTTGTAGAGGTCGAAAACCAAATGTGGGTCACTCACAGCTGATACTTATTGCATTTAAAGTGAAATATTTCTGAAGAACATAGAAAATTCCTGTCTGAGTGCATAAATACTCTTTTTCCAAAGTAATTTTTAAGGTCCTATGTGGTTCAATCCCATAGATATGGGGATTCAAAGCCAAAATATTAAATGTAATGAATGTATATTGACCGAGTAATCACTGTTTTGTAGAGGGTCAACATTTCCATTTTCTCTTGACATTTGGAGCCAAATCACAGGGGTGAAAACATGACTTTAGAAAGATGGCAGCATCATTATTGTATTCTCACACAGAGATTGGTAGATCTATTAGTGAAATCTGTTGACTTTATCAATCTGTGTGTCTTTATATGCCAACGGTGAGCGCTCAAACATGGTGGATGAGCACTTCTGCTGTGTTTGTGCCTCATGTTTGAGCGCCTGTAACTCCAGAAGTATTAAAGATATTTGAATATCCTCTTAGATTCTGGTTCTTAATAAACTTTTCTTTTGGCGTCTCCATTTTAAAGGCCATCGATAGTTCAATCCCAGAGATATGGAGATCTCAATGCGGCTCCATGAGTAATTTGGTAAGTTGAACATTTGTAGAGGTCGAAAACCAAATGTGGGTCACTCACAGCTGATACTTATTGCATTTAAAGTGAAATATTTCTGAAGAACATAGAAAATTCCTGTCTGAGTGCCATAAATACTCTTTTTCCAAAGTAATTTTTAAGGTCCTGTGTGGTTCAATTCCATAGATATGGGGATTCAAAGCCAAAATATTAAATATAATGAATGTGTATTGACTGAGTAATCACTGTTTTGTAGAAGAGGGTCAACATTTCCATTTTCTCTTGAGATCTGGAGCCAAATCACAGGGGTGTAAACATGACTTTAGAAAGATGGCAGCATCATTATTGTATTCTCACACAGAGATTGGTAGATCTATTAGTGAAATCTGTTGACTTTATCAATCTGTGTGTCTTTATATGCCAACGGTGAGCGCTCAAACATGGTGGATGAGCACTTCTGCTGTGTTTGTGCCTCATGCTTGAGCGCCTGTAACTCCAGAAGTATTAAAGATATCTGAATATCCTCTTAGATTCTGGTTCTCAACTAACATTTCTTTTGGTGTTCAAACCTCAAGACTGTCACAGAAGTGAAATATTGTCCCCAGAATGAAAGCCGTCCTCCGTGCGGCTCGTTTTCTTTCCCAGGCTCGGCAGTCGGATCTCACATGTGAAACGTTGGCTTCAGTTACCGCGACTGAAACGTTTAACAGCTCTCAGTCCACCAACATAAACAAGCTACTTGCAGAGCGGCCCTTTTCTGCGTAGAAGCTTTTTTCAGAAGGCAACAGCTCTGTGGAAATCAGATCCTGTAATCCCGGCTATTCCTGCTCTGTTAAAAGCGCGGAGCGGGACAAGTGGGGGTGAAGCGTTTTACTGGGCGACACACAGCTCTCGCGCCCATGCCTGATGAGGAAAAGATCCCACTGTTACCAAATCCTCCTCCCACTGCAGAGCTGGAAGACCTCGGCACCTGGGAAAGATTCTCTGCAATCCACAGCAGAAAACGGTCATGTGCAACAGAGCACTTTTCTCCCGATCTTGGCCTTGTAAAACCTCTGCACACCAACTGCTCTTTCCATCAGAACGGTGTAATTGTCAGACGGCTTTAGAGAAACAGAGTCTCATTCCTCAAGCTCCAGCTCTTCTCTATCAGTGTTTCTGAACTCCTGAAACGCCATCTTGAGTTTCTTCCGGAAACCAATACATCACAATACTCCTCATTATAATAATTAATGCGCAGAATAAAGGGGCGGGGCCTGGTTGAGTTAGTTAGACGTGTGTTGAAACTGCTGGTTATGGTAAGGGGCGGGGCATTTCTCAAACACCAATCACAACACACCACTCCAGCCGACCAATCAGAGCACAGTTGCACTTTTATGATGGACAGATGCACTTTTATGATGGATAGATGCACTTTTATGACGGACAGATGCACTTTTATGATGGACAGATGCACTTTTATGATGATAGATGCACTTTTATGATGGACAGAAGCACTTTTATGATGGACAGATGCACTTTTATGATGGATAGATGCACTTTTATGATGGACAGATGCACTTTTATGACGGACAGATGCACTTTTATGATGGACAGATGCACTTTTATGATGGACAGATGCTCTTTTATGATGGACAGATGCACTTTTATGATGGATAGATGCACTTTTATGCTGGACAGATGCACTTTTATGATGGATAGATGCACTTTTATGATGGATAGATGCACTTTTATGATGGATAGATGCACTTTTATGATGGATAGATGCACTTTTATGATGGATGGATGCACTTTTATGATGGATAGATGCACTTTTATGATGGATGGATGCACTTTTATGATGGATGGATGCACTTTTATGATGGATAGATGCACTTTTATGATGGATGGATGCACTTTTATGATGGATGGATGCACTTTTATGATGGACAGATGCACTTTTATGATGACTGATGCACTTTTATGATGGACAGATGCACTTTTATGATGATAGATGCATTTTTATAATAGATATATGCACTTTGATGGACTTTAAAACAGAAACAGTCATTCACTGCCATTATAAAGCTGGGAAGAGTCAGGACTTTTATTAATATAACTCTGACTGTGTTCGTCTGAGAGAAGAATGTCACACACACACACAGGATGAGCTGAGGGAGAGGAAATCATGGGCTAATGTTCATTTTTGGTGAACTATCTCTTTAATACTGGGGTCAGATAAATCCTCTGTAATGTAATGTCCTCATATGTAAGACATTAGGAGGTTGATCTCCGGATATGGCCGGGCTGGAGGGATGGGCTCAGGTTTGGGGAAGATCAGCCTGAGGTCTGAGCGGCTCAGCTTCTGTCGGCTCTTCACAATGGCCCAGTGGAGAATGTGACCTCTGGGACGATCAGCGCTCGCTCTCTCCACTTCTGACACGTCTGCGCGCCGGCAAATCACTCATTTTCATACAATCAGTCCCTCTGCCCTTCCTGCACGAGTGTCGCCCGTCTGCCTTCTATTGTGTACTAATTTTAGGGTCCATTATTTGCTGTAACAAATGTGCGGTGGGTAGAGTCACTTTCACATTAATACTTTACGCCCCGAAGAGAAGTCTTCCTTTAGCAATGGATCAAAGGTCCCGTCTATTGTAAGTCACTTCCTCTTTTCCTTTTTTAGCCGCTGAGGTTTGTTGTTATTTCTTCGCTCTCCCTCGGCTGGACGAGGTGGCGGCCCGGCGTGAGAAGATGACCTTTCACCTCCTGCTTTCACAGCAATTAGACGCTGACATCAGTCCTTATTCAGGGACACGCATCAACATCCATTAATTATGTAGATATACACACTTTTATGATTGATAGATGCTCTTTTATGATGGATAGATGCACTTTTATGATGGACTGATGCACTTTTATGATGGACAGATGCACTTTTATGATTGATAGATGCACTTTTATGATGGACAGATGCACTTTTATGATGGACAGATGCACTTTTATGATTGATAGATGCTCTTTTATGATGGATAGATGCACTTTTATGATGGACTGATGCACTTTTATGATGGACTGATGCACTTTTATGAAGGACAGATGCACTTTTATGATGGACTGATGCACTTTTATGATGGACTGATGCACTTTTATGAAGGACAGATGCACTTTTATGATGGACTGATGCACTTTTATGATGGACTGATGCACTTTTATGAAGGACAGATGCACTTTTATGATGGACTGATGCACTTTTATGATGGATAGATGCACTTTTATGATGGACTGATGCACTTTTATGATGGATAGATGCACTTTTATGATGGACTGATGCACTTTTATGAAGGACAGATGCACTTTTATGATGGACTGATGCACTTTTATGATGGACAGATGCACTTTTATGATGGACAGATGCACTTTTATGATGGATAGATGCACTTTTATGATGGATAGATGCACTTTTATGATGGACAGATGCACTTTTATGATGGATAGATGCACTTTTATGATGGATAGATGCACTTTTATGATGGATAGATGCACTTTTATGATGGACAGATGCACTTTTATGATGGACAGATGCACTTTTATGATGGATAGATGCACTTTTTTTATGATGGATAGATGCACTTTTATGATGGACAGATGCACTTTTATGATGGATAGATGCACTTTTATGATGGACTGATGCACTTTTATGATGGACAGATGCACTTTTATGATGGATAGATGCACTTTTATGATGGACAGATGCACTTTTATGAAGGACAGATGCACTTTTATGATGGATAGATGCACTTTTATGATGGACAGATGCACTTTTATGATGGATAGATGCACTTTTATGATGGACTGATGCACTTTTATGATGGACAGATGCACTTTTATGATGGACTGATGCACTTTTATGATGGATAGATGCACTTTTATGATGGACAGATGCACTTTTATGATGGACTGATGCACTTTTATGATGGACAGATGCACTTTTATGATGGACTGATGCACTTTTATGATGGATAGATGCACTTTTATGATGGATAGATGCACTTTTATGATGGACAGATGCACTTTTATGATGGATAGATGCACTTTTATGATGGACAGATGCAGTTTTATGATGGACAGATGCACTTTTATGATGGACAGATGCACTTTTATGATGGATAGATGCACTTTTATGATGGACAGATGCACTTTTATGATGGACAGATGCACTTTTATGATGGATAGATGCACTTTTATGATGGATAGATGCACTTTTATGATGGACTGATGCACTTTTATGATGGATAGATGCACTTTTATGATGGACAGATGCACTTTTATGATGGACAGATGCACTTTTATGATGGATAGATGCACTTTTATGATGGATAGATGCACTTTTATGATGGATAGATGCACTTTTATGATGGACAGATGCACTTTTATGATGGATAGATGCACTTTTATGATGGATAGATGCACTTCTATAATGGACAGATGCACTTTTATGATGGACAGATGCACTTTTTTATGATGGACAGATGCACTTTTATGATGGACAGATGCACTTTTATGATGGATAGATGCACTTTTATGATGGACAGATGCACTTTTATGATGGATAGATGCACTTTTATGATGGACAGATGCACTTTTATGATGGATAGATGCACTTTTATGATGGACAGATGCACTTTTATGATGGATAGATGCACTTTTATGATGGACAGATGCACTTTTATGATGGACAGATGCACTTTTATGATGGATAGATGCACTTTTATGATGGACAGATGCACTTTTATGATGGATAGATGCACTTTTATGATGGACAGATGCACTTTTATGATGGATAGATGCACTTTTATGATGGACAGATGCACTTTTATGATGGATAGATGCACTTTTATGATGGACAGATGCACTTTTAAGATGGACAGATGCACTTTTATGATGGATAGATGCACTTTTATGATGGGCAGATGCACTTTTATGATGGACTGATGCACTTTTATGATGGACAGATGCACTTTTATGACGGACAGATGCACTTTTATGATGGATAGATGCACTTTTATGATGGACAGATGCACTTTTATGATGGATGTGACCGATTCTCCACTGTTGATAGAGACTGACCACTGCTCGATGTGATTGCTGATGAAACGGCTCGTGCTCTTGATATGGCTGAACGCGTGTTTACAGACATTAGTTAAAGAGCTTGGGATCTTTGGTTTAGGTTCAGACGTTCCCAATCCTGCACGTTTGCTTTCCTCGTGGCGTTTTCCTCATCTCTCCGTCGTATCTTGTCCCCGAACCTGAGCTTGTCTGCACGTTTAATAAGGCTAAACGAGACCGCTATGCCTCCAATTTATTGGTCTAACGAGCAAAGTAGCGTAATAGCAGCACAAACATCATGATCTGTTTAGGGTCGCCCTTTCAAGTTCTCCCGCTCACCCTCATTTAGGCTTTTGTTCGGCTGCGACTGAACATAAACACGGGAATATAAACCTCCTTAATGAGTGACGTCACAAAGGTTTACCAGACGCACACTAAAGCGCCCTCGTGCAGGGTTTTACATCTGTAATCTCTCCTGATGCGTGCTCATATAACCACTGTATTTCAATACGACGTCCAATAAAGATGCTCTCATTTGCATATTTTCTGTCTGAGGGGAAAAAGTTTCTAAGGTGGGAACACCGTTCATAAAGAAAGACGATAGGACTCTGTAAAGTCCAAAACAAGACGCAAGATTTACTAAATTTATCTTTGGCAAGTTTTTGCACGCATATTTTTTAAGTAAATTTCACATATGGAATTGAAGGCAAGGCATGTTTATTTATTTCATACACAATGGTAATTCAAAGTGCTTTACACAGAAAATGAATTAAATTGAGTCATTGAGTAAACTCTACTTAACTAAGTTAAGTAAATGAACAAAGAAAATAAGTAATTTTAACCTGACCAGTAAAAGGTTGCGTAATTTCTACTCAGTTGAAGTTTCCTTTGCAATACATTTTACTTAAGAATATATAACATTGAATTAAATCACACGTTTAAAGTGTTTTACTTAAATAACACAATAGATATTGTGTGGATCGACAATAATAGAAATAAAGCAGCACATGAACACAGAGACTTGCTACACAATACACACTCGATAACACTCGATGGATGGTTTTTGAGTAAGAAATGAACCTCAAATGTCACAAAACGGCAAGTTATTAAACCTAACAACAAAAGCAATGATAAATCAGAGTAAATACAGCCAGAATACAGCGAAAAATCAACCTTATTAATTATTCAAACCCCAGTGCATGATGGGAACACCAGTATCAGAAAAGTAGTTTTACTTAATTTTATAATGCTGATATTTACGCTTTAATTTTTTCTAATACAGAGTTTAGTGACTTTTTTTAATTTGTCTAAAACTAACTTTTTCATGTAGTAATTACATTTGTTTTTTCTTCAGCACAAAATCATTTTGATCAGTTTGTACATCACATCAAACCATTAAACGATTATTAGGCCCTGAGCACCGATGATCGCTCGGCCTATTATTATTCTTCTCTGAAATTAATCGCAGTTTTGAGAACCTAAACATGCTCGAAAACTCTCGAAACTTTGGTGAAAATGTGCATCTGATATGGGTTCCAGAATTAGGCGTGGCAAAATGGCTCGATAGCGCCACCTACACATTTTGAATTAATCGTTGTTTGCGTTACGTTTCACGTACGAGTATGAGATTCGGTACACACATGTAACAGCCCAACACCGACAAAACAGTCCCTGCGAGCAAAATCTGAAACCCACAGGAAGTGAGATATTTTGAATTTTCTCTGCAAAATCTGTGCAGTTTTTGGCTTTTCCAGACATTGTACTTTAACAAACTCCTCCTAGAGATTTCATCAGATCAACATCATATTTGACTTTAAACATAATCTGACGTTAAATTGCGACGGCCTCACAAAGTTCAATGTTTCGCCATGAAACAGGAAGTTGTTGATCTGCCTCAAACTTCACATGATAAGTGTCCTGGCCTGAAGACTCTACATGTTATAGTTATAGCGCCACCAGCTGGTAGCAGGAAGTGTGGCAAATGCAAATGACTGATGTAGTCCTCCTGTACTTAAATACGTAAATGCATGTCGCTGTTTTCCTAAAGCCTCCGGGTGGCAGTGGCACGGGTGTGAGGGCCCTTTCATCTCTGCTTGCGGCTTTAATTATTATTATTAATATACTTTGTTCTCAGTTTGATAATGTTGAACATCAGCATTGTGTGACTGTGTGTGTTTAGTGTGTATTAGCGTGTAGTTTCTGTTCAGTCTCCAGTCGTCACTGATGATTGTCGTTTGGATTCTGGATTACAATCCGCATTCATCAAATGATGTTTAATGATTCCAGCGGCTGTGAGGAAAGGCTGTAAAAGCTCCACCACCTGCAGCATCCTCACAGCCGGACTGCTTCTGTATGTGTGCAGACGACACAAACACACTCAAACTATAACACATTATTACAGACGTATCGCTGTGACTCGAGCTGAGGAGATCGCTCTGAACACTGGCTGCTCATGGACTTGCTCAAACAATAGATTTTGATCATTTTTAACCAAAAACAGTTACAGACTGCAGCTTTAAATGAATAATTACTTTAAATGAACGTTACTTTTCTCTGAACGTTCTGAAACAACATTTAAAAAACATTAGATGAGCATCTCAAATAAAAACAATGGATAAATAATGTTTTTGCGATTACATTTTGAGAGCAGATAACATTGAATATTAGATTAGCGTTACTGGAAGAACGTTTGTTCACAACGTTGAGAGAACCTTGAGAGAACGTTGCCTGTCGTCCGGCTGTGCAGTGAAGGTGAAAGGGACTGAGGTTGGGTCTCATTAGAGCTCGTGATCCCCGCGGTCAGTAAGTGTGTGTCATCTCGCCCCGGCTGGACGTCCAGCGCTCATGCTAGTGTAATGATTGCTCTCGGCTGCTAACCTCCTCCAGCGCTAGTGATACTCCAGCGCTGCATTACTAATAGCCTCGGTGGAAAACACTGCTCACCACGAGACCTACTGACCTGACCTCATCCTGACCAAGACCTACATTCATTCCAGCCATCATCTATCCATCCATCCATTCCAGCGCTGCATTAGTGGCTCTGTATGCGGCTCTTATGCCAAAACAGGTTCTATAAGGAGAAATTATAGCAGTGGGTTAGTTAAAATTGTGTAGCAATAATGTATGTTTAATTTCATTCAAATGAAAAACTGTAAAAAATGATATGATCAATAAGTGATGACAACATATGTTTTTGTCAAAATAAGGTAAGCAATTCTCAATTGCTTTTCTCAAATTTTAAGTCACAAGATTCAACTCATTTTGTCAGTTTAATGCCATTTGAGTTGAAATGACTTAAAAATCAACTTAAAAGTTGATTGTACTCAATTTAAAGGATTAGTTCACTTTTAAATAAACTTTTGCTGATAGTTTACTCACCCCCATGTCATCCAAGATGTCCATGTTTTTCTTTCTTCAGTCGAAAAGAAATTAAGATTTTTGATGAAAACATTCCAGGATTTTTCTCCATATGATGGACTTCAATGGGCTCCAAACAGTTCAAGGTCCAAATGACAGTTTCAGTGCAGCTTCAAACGATACCAGACGATACCAGACGATACCAGACGATGACAGACGATGACAGACGATGACAGACGATACCAGACGATACCGGACGATACCAGATGATACCAGATGATACCAGACGATACCAGATGATAACAGATGATACCAGACGATACCAGACGATACCAGATGATACCAGACGATACCAGACGATGACAGACGATACCAGACGATACCAGATGATACCAGACGATACCAGACGATACCAGATGATACCAGACGATACCAGACGATGACAGATGATGACAGACGATACCAGATGATAACAGATGATACCGGACGATACCGGACGATACCAGATGATACCAGACGATACCAGACGATGACAGACGATACCAGATGATACCAGATGATACCAGACGATACCAAACGATGACAGACGATACCAGATGATACCAGACAATACCAGACGATGACAGACGATACCAGATGATACCAGACGATACCAGACGATGACAGACGATACCAGATGATACCAAACGATACCAGACGATGACAGACGATACCAGATGATACCAGATGATACCAGACAATACCAGACGATGACAGACGTTACCAGATGATACCAGATGATACCAGACGATGACAGACGATACCAGACGATGACAGACGATACCAGACGATACCAGATGATACCAGACGATACCAGACGATACCAGACGATGCCAGACGATACCAGATGATATCAGACGATACCAGACGATACCAGACGATACCAGACGATGACAGACGATACCAGATGATACCAGACGATGCCAGACGATACCAGACGATGACAGACGATACCAGATGATACCAGACGATACCAGACGATACCAGACGATGACAGACGATACCAGACGTTACCAGACGATGCCAGACGATACCAGACGATGACAGACGATACCAGATGATACCAGACGATGCCAGACGATACCAGACGATGACAAACGATACCAGATGATAACAGATGATACCAGACGATGACAGACGATACCAGACGATACCAGACGATACCAGATGATAACAGATGATACCAGACGATACCAGACGATACCAGATGATACCAGACGATACCAGACGATGACAGACGATACCAGACGATACCAGATGATACCAGACGATACCAGACGATACCAGATGATACCAGACGATACCAGACGATGACAGACGATGACAGACGATACCAGATGATAACAGATGATACCGGACGATACCGGACGATACCAGATGATACCAGACGATACCAGACGATGACAGACGATACCAGATGATACCAGATGATACCAGACGATACCAAACGATGACAGACGATACCAGATGATACCAGACAATACCAGACGATGACAGACGATACCAGATGATACCAGACGATACCAGACGATGACAGACGATACCAGATGATACCAAACGATACCAGACGATGACAGACGATACCAGATGATACCAGATGATACCAGATGATACCAGACGATGACAGACGATACCAGACGATGACAGACGATACCAGACAATACCAGACGATACCAGACGATACCAGATGATACCAGACGATACCAGACGATACCAGACGATGCCAGACGATACCAGATGATACCAGACGATACCAGACGATACCAGACGATACCAGACGATACCAGACGATGACAGACGATACCAGATGATACCAGACGATGCCAGACGATACCAGACGATGACAGACGATACCAGATGATACCAGACGATACCAGACGATGCCAGACGATACCAGACGATGACAGACGATACCAGACGATACCAGACGATACCAGACGATACCAGACGATGACAGACGATACCAGACGTTACCAGACGATGCCAGACGATACCAGACGATGACAGACGATACCAGATGATACCAGACGATGACAGACGATACCAGACGATGACAGACGATACCAGATGATACCAGACGATGCCAGACGATACCAGACGATGACAAACGATACCAGATGATACCAGACGATGACAGACGATACCAGACGATACCAGACGATACCAGACGATACCAGATGATACCAGACGATACCAGACGATACCAGATGATACCAGACGATGCCAGACGATACCAGACGCTACCAGATGATACCCATCACACACACACACACACACACACACACACTGCCCCTGCCCCTAAACCTACCCATCACAGGAGACATTCTGCATTTTTACATTTTCAAAAAACATCACTTAGTCTGATTTATAAGATGTTTTCCTCATGTGGACCTAAAAATGTCCCCACAAGGATTTCGGATTTTGGATATTGCCATCTTTGTGGGGACATTTTGTCCCCATAACGTAGGGATTACCAGTCCACACACACACACACACACACACACATCTGAAGAAGATTTTCACAATACATTGGTTGTAGTTCAGAGAGTTGTGTGTCTTTAACGCTGGTTTATCCTCTGTTTATGATCTGGTTAGTGTTCATCAGGACTCTCGGGGATCTGTGGGTCGGGTCGGCGGCCCCGGGCCCTGTGGTCGAGGGCCGAGCGGGGCCCAGAGTTAATTGCTAGTTTGGAGGTTGACGCTGAGTGAGCGTGGCAGCTCGTGTGCGGAGAGCCAGTGAGATCCCGCCGCATATTCACTGTGTCCGAGGCGATCTGGGCATCTGTCAGCGAGCCGACCCTGGGCGAGCGGAGCCCTGGCTCTGGGCTGAGGCGGACGCGCTGGACACGGACACGGGGTAAGAAGAGCCACATCGCATTTACAACTCAATTACAGCCACCTCGCCCGCTGAGGGGACGAGAGGATGCTGTTGGTCACCGCACAGCTGTTTCAGGAGGAAAAGCCTTTTCTTTGTCAGGTCGGTTTGCTGCGCTGTCAAGAGACGACGTCCCGCGGCCTGTGTGTGTGTGTGTGTGTGTTCCCGCACGGGTCAGGAGGAGAACCTCACCTGTGTCCCGTGACTCACGCCGGACGCTAATTACAGCCCAGAGAGGTTTCCTCGTCTCCTCATCAAGGTTACACTGGCCCAACTCAGAGCTCATAAAGACTCGGTGACCTCTGTGACCTCTGTGACCTCTGCGACCTCAGTGTGTGTGGCCACTTTACACCTCGCTGTAAACACAGAACACACTGCAGCTGTTGAGAGCCGATCACACACTGATCACCCGAGCGAGGCTTCCTCACCTCCTCAGATTCACATGAGGACGACCAGCACATCTGCATCTGAATAAACCATTTACATAAAACCCCATTGAGTGCTTTAGTGTCCGTGTCGGCGCACACACACTCACACACACACACACACACACACACACACACACACAGGGTTATTATAGTGAACTAACACTAAACACAAACATGTGGCACTCGAGAAAAAAAATACATTTGAACTGAAATAAATTAAAATGCAACTTGATCTACTTAAAAAAACACCTCAAATTAAAAAAGAAATAATCAAATATGTATTTTTAAAAACGAATAGAAATGACTAAAATACTCAAATATTTTTTTAATGAAAATATGAAAATAAAGAAATTTAAATATTGATAAAGGATTGTATATCTCGATAATACTACAAAAAAACTCAAATTAAAACAGAAATAATAATATGTTTTTAAACTAATAGAAATGACAAAATACTTAAAAAAAATGTACACAGAAAATAGAAAACAATTTAAAATATTGATAAAAAATTTCATAAAAGTTCCATCATAAAAGTGCATCTATCCATCATAAAAGTGCATCTGTCCATCATAAAAGAGCATCTGTCCATCATAAAAGTGCATCTATCCATCATAAAAGTGCATCTATCCATCATAAAAGTGCATCTGTCCATCATAAAAGTGCATCTATCCATCATAAAAGTGCATCTGTCCGTCATAAAAGTGCATCTGTCCATCATAAAAGTGTATCTGTCCATCATAAAAGAGCATCAGTCCATCATAAAAGTGCATCTGTCCATCATAAAAGTGCATCTGTCCATCATAAAAGTGCATCTGTCCATCATAAAAGAGCATCAGTCCATCATAAAAGTGCATCTGTCC
>NC_137100.1:68407136-68409636 GCF_949357685.1 Gobio gobio | reverse complement strand
ACAATGAAGATTTTGTTTATCGACCATATTAAGCGTACATTTATTTAGGACGACGTTAGTTAGTAAATTAACGTTGGCCACTAGTTGCAAAAATAATGTCGTTGACAAACAAAGTTTACATTTGGATTGACATTATTTATTTTACATTTTAGATAAGAATACCAGGAGCCTGCCTGTGCTGTGCGACACTGGAACTCATACAACGGTAAGTAACGTTAGTCCTCTTTGTTTCTCCACATATTACTGATAATTCAAAGTTTTTCTTGTATGTTTTAGTCGGGTCTGTTTAACAGAATCACACAATTATTTAGTTTTTCCACCTCTTTTTAGCTGTAACTAGCCATGTACCATGTTTTTTTTCATAAATTATATTATACTAAAATAATCCAAAACTGTGTTTGTCCAGGACTGACAGATTATAATTTTATTTTCTGGAATTGAAGCAGTCCTGGACAATTTTTGGATGATTTTGGCAGATGAAATATAATTTATGAAAAAAACATGGCAAAACTTTAGAATAATGTTGCTCAAGTGCAAACCTGAATACATTTCTGAACACAAAAGAAGATGAAGAATGTTTGTAACCTAACAGATTGAGGCACCATTCACTTCTATAGTAATTTTTTCCTACCATGGAAGTGAATGGTGCCTCAAAATTGTCTGTTTACAAACATTCTTTAAAAGGTTTAGAACAACTGGGCGAGTAAATGACAGAATTTACTTTTTGGTTTTTTTTGGTGAACTATCCGTTTAATGACGGACCATTATACTAAAGTGTTACCAAAAACATTTAAAGCAAAGGCACTCAGGGTGATGAAATTTAAAATATCTTTATTCTCTTAATTTTCTCTTGCTTTAAGTTTTTTTCGTGAGGAAAAACCCAGAGGAGGGAACAAGATGCACCACCAAAACTGGAGTGAGTCGGAAGACCGGGGAAGTTGTGAACAGGAAGACAACTGTAATCAACAACAGAGTGTCATCCTTCCTTCGCCACCTAATGGAGTTTGAATGGAAAAACTTGGACTAGGTGAGACACTTTTTTAATAGGATATGTAATGTACACAGACACTTACGCTGCATTCACACAGGGCGTCATGCCGGTTAGAAATGTTGTCTGACCTGAGACAGCGCCAACGCCACGTGACAGTGACGTATGGCATCAAAGCACCGCGAGAGCAATTCGAGAGCAGTCGGCTAATACAGCCGGTGCAGTTTCTCCAGAGCGACTGCACGGACTTTGATGATGACACAGCTGTTCCACGATTGGCCAGATTCTCCGCATGACAGCGATCACATGTGTTTCGTGTTTATTCTAAAACCTTCAGTTCCTCTAATGCGCACAAATCTCTTTTTTATAACAGTTAAATCTCTTTTCATGTAGTTGCGTTGTTATATTGTCATGTTTATCAAAATAAAACAGATGAAAAATGTAGACCCCCACTTCATTGATAGTTTAGGCTTGTATGTTAACTTTATTCTTGTACAAACACACACTGTATTAAGTAGTGCATAAAGTATTACATGACAAAAAATGTCTCTGAAACATCTGTGCATTGACAAATATTGCATTTATTTCACTTCAGCTGATAAAGTGTGCAAACACAGTGCAAGCATCACTGCGGGAAGCAGAAAGTGTCAGACTTCACGTCTCCGTTTGCAGCTCCTCCCCGCCTGCACGCGGCTACTCTCGCCGATTGGTTGCATCCAGCCACAGCTGATGTCCAACACACCTTTCAACTTCTGCCGCTTGCAACGTGAGTGAAGCGACGCGACGCGACCCACAATTCAGTTCAGCAACGCATGACGTCACCCATTCAAAGTAAATGAGAAGCGTTAACGCCGGTGCCCCGTGTGAATGTAGCATTAAGTTTGAGGATACCTTACTAAAGCTAATGCAGTATACATTTAATCCATCCTTCAGTAAAAGGTTACATTGTTGTTTTTGATTAAATAGTTTGTGAAATCATGTTGAGGTGATTCAGTAATATTACTTTTTTGGAGCATGTAGTTTGTGCTGCTGCTACTATTATGTACTGACAGTTTTCTTTAGTTTTTTACTCAATATCAATTTTGTTAAGCTAATAACAGAGACACCTCTCTAATATGCAATCAGGTTCAGCATCACTACAAAATACATTCTTCAAAATATTCATAACATTGAATCACCAGCTAAAGCAAAAACTGAACATTTCATTTCACATCTTCATGAAGGCATTGTAGGACTGGATTAGACTAGACAGCATACGTTTAGTTAGGTGTACCTCAGTGTTAACTGTGTATAAAATACTATTTTACCATTATGATGAATTGTAATGGGATTATTATTTTTTATTAAATTCCAACAGTGTAAAATGTTTGTGTATACTCAAATTGTATGACTAACTTCATATCATTCTTATCTAGAGGGACTTCTTGCCATAATGGAGCAGAATCCTGGTTCCTGTTTGAAATCATCCAATGTGGAAGATGGCACAGATCGGTACAGACATGAAACTTGTGT
>NC_137100.1:68397136-68402136 GCF_949357685.1 Gobio gobio | reverse complement strand
TCACCATCAGGAGCCGTTCACCATCAGGAGCCGTTCACCATCAGGGGCCGTTCACCATCAGGGGCCGTACACCATCAGGGGCCGTTCACCATCAGGGGCCGTTCACCATCAGGAGCCGTTCACCATCAGGAGCCGTTCACCATCAGGAGCCGTTCACCATCAGGGGCCGTACACCATCAGGAGCCGTTCACCCTCAGGGGCCGTTCACCATCAGGGGCCGTTCACCATCAGGAGCCGTTCACCATCAGGAGCAGTACACCATCAGGAGCCGTTCACCATCAGGAGCCGTTCACCATCAGGAGCCGTTCACCATCAGGGGCCGTTCACCATCAGGGGCCGTTCACCATCAGGAGCCGTTCACCATCAGGAGCCGTTCACCATCAGGAGCCGTACACCATCAGGAGCCGTTCACCATCAGGAGCCGTTCACCATCAGGGGCCGTTCACCATCAGGAGCCGTTCACCATCAGGAGCCGTTCACCATCAGGAGCCGTTCACCATCAGGAGCCGTTCACCATCAGGGGCCGTACACCATCAGGAGCCGTACACCATCAGGAGCCGTTCACCATCAGGAGCCGTACACCATCAGGAGCCGTTCACCATCAGGAGCCGTTCACCATCAGGAGCCGTTCACCATCAGGAGCCGTACACCATCAGGAGCCGTTCACCATCAGGAGCCGTTCACCATCAGGAGCCGTTCACCATCAGGAGCCGTTCACCATCAGGAGCCGTACACCATCAGGAGCCGTTCACCATCAGGGGCCGTACACCATCAGGAGCCGTTCACCATCAGGGGCCGTACACCATCAGGAGCCGTTCACCACCAGGAGCCGTTCACCATCAGGAGCCGTACACCATCAGGAGCCGTTCACCATCAGGAGCCGTTCACCACCAGGAGCCGTTCACCATCAGGGGCCGTACACCATCAGGAGCCGTTCACCATCAGGAGCCGTTCACCATCAGGAGCCGTTCACCACCAGGAGCCGTTCACCATCAGGGGCCGTACACCATCAGGAGCCGTTCACCATCAGGAGCCGTTCACCATCAGGAGCCGTACACCATCAGGAGCCGTTCACCATCAGGGGCCGTACACCATCAGGGGCCGTTCACCATCAGGGGCCGTACACCATCAGGAGCCGTTCACCATCAGGGGCCGTACACCATCACGAGCCGTTCACCACCAGGAGCCGTTCACCATCAGGAGCCGTTCACCATCAGGAGCCGTTCACCACCAGGAGCCGTTCACCATCAGGAGCCGTTCACCATCAGGAGCCGTACACCATCAGGGGCCGTACACCATCAGGGGCCGTTCACCATCAGGGGCCGTACACCATCAGGGGCCGTTCACCATCAGGGGCCGTACACCATCAGGGGCCGTTCACCATCAGGGGCCGTACACCATCAGGGGCCGTTCACCATCAGGGGCCGTACACCATCAGGAGCCGTTCACCATCAGGGGCCGTACACCATCAGGGGCCGTTCACCATCAGGGGCCGTACACCATCAGGAGCCGTTCACCATCAGGGGCCGTACACCATCAGGGGCCGTTCACCATCAGGGGCCGTACACCATCAGGAGCCGTTCACCATCAGGGGCCGTACACCATCAGGGGCCCGTCCACACATCAGGGGCCGTTCACCATCAGGGGCCCGTCCACACATCAGGGGCCGTACACCATCAGGGGCCGTACACCATCAGGGGCCGTACACCATCAGGGGCCCGTCCACACATCAGGGGCCGTACACCATCAGGGGCCCGTCCACACATCAGGGGCCGTACACCATCAGGGGCCCGTCCACACATCAGGGGCCGTTCACCATCAGGAGCCGTTCACCATCAGGGGCCCGTCCACACATCAGGGGCCGTCCACACATCAGGGGCCGTACACCATCAGGGGCCCGTCCACACATCAGGGGCCGTTCACCATCAGGGGCCGTTCACCATCAGGAGCCGTTCACCATCAGGGGCCGTTCACCATCAGGAGCCGTACACACATCAGGGGCCGTACACCATCAGGGGCCCGTCCACACATCAGGGGCCGTACACCATCAGGGGCCCATCCACACATCAGGGGCCGTACACCATCAGGGGCCGTTCACCCTCAGGAGCCGTTCACCATCAGGAGCCGTACACCATCAGGGGCCGTACACCATCAGGGGCCCGTCCACACATCAGGGGCCGTACACCATCAGGGGCCCGTCCACACATCAGGGGCCGTACACCATCAGGGGCCCGTCCACACATCAGGGACCGTACACCATCAGGGGCCCATCAACACATCAGGGGCCGTACACCATCAGGGGCCCATCCACACATCAGGGGCCGTTCACCATCAGGGGCCCGTCCACACATCAGGGGCCGTACACCATCAGGGGCCGTACACCATCAGGGGCCCGTCCACACATCAGGGGCCGTACACCATCAGGGGCCGTACACCATCAGGGGCCCGTCCACACATCAGGGGCCGTACACCATCAGGGGCCCGTCCACACATCAGGGGCCGTACACCATCAGGGGCCGTACACCATCAGGGGCCCGTCCACACATCAGGGGCCGTACACCATCAGGGGCCGTTCATCATCAGGGGCCGTCCACACATCAGGGCCCGTCCACACATCAGGGGCCGTACACCATCAGGGGCCGTACACCATCAGGGGCCCGTCCACACATCAGTGGCTCTCTCACTGCAGGTCATTGTTGATGAGCTCACCGGGAAAAAAATCCAGACTGGCAATAAAATCTATAATTTGACATCTCAGACCTGTGCATATTTGACTTGGAGCGCATGTGAAGATCACACACACACACACACACACACACACACGGTGTATATTTTGTAGAGGCCATTTGGTGAAGAGGGTTTATGAGGTGAATGTATGTGCGGCACAATTAGCCCAGACCTTCCCTCATACATCAGCTCCATTAGACCACGGCCCAGCTCTGAGTGACTCTTCAGCCTCTGCTCAAGGGCCACCGCCGGCCCCCAGTGATCGCCGCCCCAAGGTCCCGTCCCATTCAAATTCCAGGGTTGCTCTTAAGTGGGGCCGACCCTGATCTCCAAATGGGCACTGATGGTGTGCGGATCGCCTGTTTCGGCCCTGCGTCTCCACCCAGACAGCAGATGGATGGAAGTCAATGAGGTCAGGCTAGGCTAGCAGTAAAGAGCTCTCAGAACACAGCTTAGCTGACTCATAGCAGAACCATTCACTGAGCAGCTCTTAAACGAACCATTTCCTCCTCAGTGTGCTGTAAATAACGTTTTAATAATCTAACCGTGTTCCATGATGATAAAGTCCCACTGAAGAGCCTTGAAATGCGCAGCATTATTCAGTGTGTTGACGTCATTTCCACTGAGACAGGAGAAACAGGGCAACAGCTTCAATAGCCAATAGCGTTTCGTTTATATCAAAGCTCAGAGACGTTAAGCCTCAGTTTCCTCCTCATCTCTAACCGCTTCTCCTCCTAATATCCTCCATATCGCTTTAAAATACAGCAGAATTCAAACCAGTTCGATACATTTTCTGGTCTGTGTGGACTCGATCACATGATCCGCACTGTGATATTGTGTCTCTAGACCAGAGCTGTGGCGAATCACTGACACTAACCTATCCCCTATATAGTGCACTATAACGTTCCCTATCCCCTATATAGTGCACTGTCTGATCGTTCCCTATCCCCTATATAGTGCACTGTCTGATCGTTCCCTATCCCCTATATAGTGCACTGTCTGATCGTTCCCTATCCCCTATATAGTGCACTATAACGTTCCCTATCCCCTATATAGTGCACTGTCTGATCGTTCCCTATCCCCTATATAGTGCACTGTCTGATCGTTCCCTATCCCCTATATAGTGCACAGTCTGATCGTTCCCTATCCCCTATATAGTGCACTGTCTGATCGTTCCCTATCCCCTATATAGTGCACTATAACGTTCCCTATCCCCTATATAGTGCACTGTCTGATCGTTCCCTATCCCCTATATAGTGCACTGTCTGATCGTTCCCTATCCCCTATATAGTGCACTGTCTGATCGTTCCCTATCCCCTATATAGTGCACTGTCTGATCGTTCCCTATCCCCTATATAGTGCACTATAACGTTCCCTATCCCCTATATAGTGCACTATAACGTTCCCTATCCTCTATATAGTGCACTATATCGTTCCCTATCCCCTATATAGTGCACTGTCTGATCGTTCCCTATCCCCTATATAGTGCACTGTCTGATCGTTCCCTATCCCCTATATAGTGCACTATAACGTTCCCTATCCCCTATATAGTGCACTATATCGTTCCCTATCCCCTATATAGTGCACTATAACGTTCCCTATCCCCTATACAGTGCACTATATCGTTCCCTATCCCCTATATAGTGCACTATAACGTTCCCTATCCCCTATATAGTGCACTATATCGTTCCCTATCCCCTATATAGTGCACTGTCTGATCGTTCCCTATCCCCTATATAGTGCACTGTCTGATCGTTCCCTATCCCCTATATAGTGCACTATAACGTTCCCTATCCCCTATATAGTGCACTATATCGTTCCCTATCCCCTATATAGTGCACTATAACGTTCCCTATCCCCTATATAGTGCACTATATCGTTCCCTATCCCCTATATAGTGCACTATATCGTTCCCTATCCCCTATATAGTGCACTATATCGTTCCCTATCCCCTATATAGTGCACTATAACGTTCCCTATCCCCTATATAGTGCACATTCTGATCGTTCCCTATCCCCTATAGAGTGCACTATATCGTTCCCTATCCCCTATATAGTGCACTATAACGTTCCCTATCCCCTATATAGTGCACAGTCTGATCGTTCCCTATCCCCTATATAGTGCACTGTCTGATCGTTCCCTATCCTCTATATAGTGCACTGTCTGATCGTTCCCTATCCCCTATATAGTGCACTATAACGTTCCCTATCCCCTATATAGTGCACAGTCTGATCATCCCCTATCCCCTATATAGTGCACAGTCTGATCGTTCC
>NC_137100.1:68367620-68396936 GCF_949357685.1 Gobio gobio | reverse complement strand
TCTCTCTCTGTCACACACTCCTTCACCATCTCTCTCTCTGACACACACTCCTTCACCATCTCTCTCTGACACACACTCCTTCACCATCTCTCTCTGACACACACTCCTTCACCATCTCTCTCTGACACACACTCCTTCACCATCTCTCTCTCTGTCACACACTCCTTCACCATCTCTCTCTGACACACACTCCTTCACCATCTCTCTCTGTCACACACTCCTTCACCATCTCTCTCTCTGACACACACTCCTTCACCATCTCTCTCTCTGACACACACTCCTTCACCATCTCTCTCTGACACACACTCCTTCACCATCTCTCTCTCTGACACACACTCCTTCACCATCTCTCTCTCTGACACCACACTCCTTCACCATCTCTCTCTGTCACACACTCCTTCACCATCTCTCTCTCTGACACACACTCCTTCACCATCTCTCTCTGACACACACTCCTTCACCATCTCTCTCTCTGACACACACTCCTTCACCATCTCTCTCTGTCACACACTCCTTCACCATCTCTCTCTCTGACACACACTCCTTCACCATCTCTCTCTCTGACACACACTCCTTCACCATCTCTCTCTCTGACACACACTCCTTCACCATCTCTCTCTCTGACACACACTCCTTCACCATCTCTCTCTCTGACACACACTCCTTCACCATCTCTCTCTGACACACACTCCTTCACCATCTCTCTCTCTGACACACACTCCTTCACCATCTCTCTCTGACACACACTCCTTCACCATCTCTCTCTGTCACACACTCCTTCACCATCTCTCTCTCTGACACACACTCCTTCACCATCTCTCTCTGTCACACACTCCTTCACCATCTCTCTCTGACACACACTCCTTCACCATCTCTCTCTCTGACACACACTCCTTCACCATCTCTCTCTGTCACACACTCCTTCACCATCTCTCTCTCTGACACACACTCCTTCACCATCTCTCTCTCTGACACACACTCCTTCACCATCTCTCTCTGACACACACTCCTTCACCATCTCTCTCTGACACACACTCCTTCACCATCTCTCTCTCTGACACACACTCCTTCACCATCTCTCTCTGTCACACACTCCTTCACCATCTCTCTCTCTGTCACACACTCCTTCACCATCTCTCTCTCTGACACACACTCCTTCACCATCTCTCTCTCTGTCACACACTCCTTCACCATCTCTCTCTCTGTCACACACTCCTTCACCATCTCTCTCTGTCACACACTCCTTCACCATCTCTCTCTCTGACACACACTCCTTCACCATCTCTCTCTCTGACACACACTCCTTCACCATCTCTCTCTCTGTCACACACTCCTTCACCATCTCTCTCTGACACACACTCCTTCACCATCTCTCTCTCTGTCACACACTCCTTCACCATCTCTCTCTCTGTCACACACTCCTTCACCATCTCTCTCTGACACACACTCCTTCACCATCTCTCTCTCTGACACACACTCCTTCACCATCTCTCTCTCTGACACACACTCCTTCACCATCTCTCTCTCTGTCACACACTCCTTCACCATCTCTCTCTGACACACACTCCTTCACCATCTCTCTCTCTGACACACACTCCTTCACCATCTCTCTCTCTGTCACACACTCCTTCACCATCTCTCTCTCTGACACACACTCCTTCACCATCTCTCTCTCTGACACACACTCCTTCACCATCTCTCTCTCTGTCACACACTCCTTCACCATCTCTCTCTGACACACACTCCTTCACCATCTCTCTCTCTGACACACACTCCTTCACCATCTCTCTCTCTGTCACACACTCCTTCACCATCTCTCTCTGTCACACACTCCTTCACCATCTCTCTCTCTGACACACACTCCTTCACCATCTCTCTCTGACACACACTCCTTCACCATCTCTCTCTGACACACACTCCTTCACCATCTCTCTCTGACACACACTCCTTCACCATCTCTCTCTCTGACACACACTCCTTCACCATCTCTCTCTCTGACACACACTCCTTCACCATCTCTCTCTCTGACACACACTCCTTCACCATCTCTCTCTCTGTCACACACTCCTTCACCATCTCTCTCTCTGTCACACACTCCTTCACCATCTCTCTCTGACACACACTCCTTCACCATCTCTCTCTCTGACACACACTCCTTCACCATCTCTCTCTGACACACACTCCTTCACCATCTCTCTCTGTCACACACACTCCTTCACCATCTCTCTCTCTGACACACACTCCTTCACCATCTCTCTCTCTGACACACACTCCTTCACCATCTCTCTCTCTGACACACACTCCTTCACCATCTCTCTCTCTGACACACACTCCTTCACCATCTCTCTCTGTCACACACACTCCTTCACCATCTCTCTCTGTCACACACACTCCTTCACCATCTCTCTCTGACACACACTCCTTCACCATCTCTCTCTCTGTCACACACTCCTTCACCATCTCTCTCTCTGTCACACACTCCTTCACCATCTCTCTCTGTCACACACACTCCTTCACCATCTCTCTCTGTCACACACATCCTTCACCATCTCTCTCTCTGTCACACACTCCTTCACCATCTCTCTCTCTGTCACACACACTCCTTCACCATCTCTCTCTCTGTCACACACACTCCTTCACCATCTCTCTCTCTGTCACACACACTCCTTCACCATCTCTCTCTCTGTCACACACACTCCTTCACCATCTCTCTCTCTGTCACACACTCCTTCACCATCTCTCTCTCTGTCACACACTCCTTCACCATCTCTCTCTGACACACACTCCTTCACCATCTCTCTCTGACACACACTCCTTCACCATCTCTCTCTCTGTCACACACTCCTTCACCATCTCTCTCTCTGTCACACACTCCTTCACCATCTCTCTCTGACACACACTCCTTCACCATCTCTCTCTGACACACACTCCTTCACCATCTCTCTCTCTGTCACACTCCTTCACCATCTCTCTCTCTGTCACACACTCCTTCACCATCTCTCTCTGACACACACTCCTTCACCATCTCTCTCTGACACACACTCCTTCACCATCTCTCTCTCTGTCACACACTCCTTCACCATCTCTCTCTCTGTCACACACTCCTTCACCATCTCTCTCTCTGTCACACACTCCTTCACCATCTCTCTCTGACACACACTCCTTCACCATCTCTCTCTCTGTCACACACTCCTTCACCATCTCTCTCTCTGTCACACACTCCTTCACCATCTCTCTCTCTGACACACACTCCTTCACCATCTCTCTCTGACACACACTCCTTCACCATCTCTCTCTCTGACACACACTCCTTCACCATCTCTCTCTCTGTCACACACTCCTTCACCATCTCTCTCTCTGTCACACACACTCCTTCACCATCTCTCTCTCTGTCACACACTCCTTCACCATCTCTCTCTCTGTCACACACTCCTTCACCATCTCTCTCTCTGACACACACTCCTTCACCATCTCTCTCTCTGACACACACTCCTTCACCATCTCTCTCTCTGACACACACTCCTTCACCATCTCTCTCTGACACACACTCCTTCACCATCTCTCTCTCTGTCACACACACTCCTTCACCATCTCTCTCTGTCACACACTCCTTCACCATCTCTCTCTCTGTCACACACTCCTTCACCATCTCTCTCTCTGACACACACTCCTTCACCATCTCTCTCTCTGACACACACTCCTTCACCATCTCTCTCTGACACACACTCCTTCACCATCTCTCTCTGTCACACACTCCTTCACCATCTCTCTCTGTCACACACTCCTTCACCATCTCTCTCTCTGACACACACTCCTTCACCATCTCTCTCTCTGTCACACACTCCTTCACCATCTCTCTCTCTGTCACACACACTCCTTCACCATCTCTCTCTGTCACACACTCCTTCACCATCTCTCTCTCTGACACACACTCCTTCACCATCTCTCTCTCTGACACACACTCCTTCACCATCTCTCTCTCTGTCACACACACTCCTTCACCATCTCTCTCTGACACACACTCCTTCACCATCTCTCTCTCTGTCACACACTCCTTCACCATCTCTCTCTCTGTCACACACTCCTTCACCATCTCTCTCTGACACACACTCCTTCACCATCTCTCTCTCTGACACACACTCCTTCACCATCTCTCTCTGTCACACACTCCTTCACCATCTCTCTCTGACACACACTCCTTCACCATCTCTCTCTCTGACACACACTCCTTCACCATCTCTCTCTCTGTCACACACTCCTTCACCATCTCTCTCTCTGACACACACTCCTTCACCATCTCTCTCTGACACACACTCCTTCACCATCTCTCTCTCTGACACACACTCCTTCACCATCTCTCTCTCTGACACACACTCCTTCACCATCTCTCTCTCTGACACACACTCCTTCACCATCTCTCTCTCTGTCACACACTCCTTCACCATCTCTCTCTCTGTCACACACTCCTTCACCATCTCTCTCTGACACACACTCCTTCACCATCTCTCTCTCTGACACACACTCCTTCACCATCTCTCTCTGACACACACTCCTTCACCATCTCTCTCTGTCACACACACTCCTTCACCATCTCTCTCTCTGACACACACTCCTTCACCATCTCTCTCTCTGACACACACTCCTTCACCATCTCTCTCTCTGACACACACTCCTTCACCATCTCTCTCTCTGACACACACTCCTTCACCATCTCTCTCTCTGACACACACTCCTTCACCATCTCTCTCTGACACACACTCCTTCACCATCTCTCTCTGTCACACACACTCCTTCACCATCTCTCTCTGACACACACTCCTTCACCATCTCTCTCTCTGTCACACACTCCTTCACCATCTCTCTCTCTGTCACACACTCCTTCACCATCTCTCTCTGTCACACACACTCCTTCACCATCTCTCTCTGTCACACACACTCCTTCACCATCTCTCTCTCTGTCACACACTCCTTCACCATCTCTCTCTCTGTCACACACACTCCTTCACCATCTCTCTCTCTGTCACACACACTCCTTCACCATCTCTCTCTCTGTCACACACACTCCTTCACCATCTCTCTCTCTGTCACACACACTCCTTCACCATCTCTCTCTCTGTCACACACTCCTTCACCATCTCTCTCTCTGTCACACACACTCCTTCACCATCTCTCTCTCTGTCACACACTCCTTCACCATCTCTCTCTCTGTCACACTCCTTCACCATCTCTCTCTCTGTCACACACTCCTTCACCATCTCTCTCTGACACACACTCCTTCACCATCTCTCTCTGACACACACTCCTTCACCATCTCTCTCTCTGACACACACTCCTTCACCATCTCTCTCTGACACACACTCCTTCACCATCTCTCTCTCTGACACACACTCCTTCACCATCTCTCTCTGACACACACTCCTTCACCATCTCTCTCTCTGACACACACTCCTTCACCATCTCTCTCTGACACACACTCCTTCACCATCTCTCTCTCTGTCACACACTCCTTCACCATCTCTCTCTCTGTCACACACTCCTTCACCATCTCTCTCTCTGACACACACTCCTTCACCATCTCTCTCTCTGTCACACACTCCTTCACCATCTCTCTCTCTGACACACACTCCTTCACCATCTCTCTCTCTGACACACACTCCTTCACCATCTCTCTCTCTGTCACACACTCCTTCACCATCTCTCTCTCTGACACACACTCCTTCACCATCTCTCTCTCTGACACACACTCCTTCACCATCTCTCTCTGACACACACTCCTTCACCATCTCTCTCTCTGTCACACACTCCTTCACCATCTCTCTCTCTGTCACACACTCCTTCACCATCTCTCTCTGTCACACACACTCCTTCACCATCTCTCTCTGTCACACACACTCCTTCACCATCTCTCTCTCTGTCACACACTCCTTCACCATCTCTCTCTCTGTCACACACACTCCTTCACCATCTCTCTCTCTGTCACACACACTCCTTCACCATCTCTCTCTCTGTCACACACACTCCTTCACCATCTCTCTCTCTGACACACACTCCTTCACCATCTCTCTCTCTGACACACACTCCTTCACCATCTCTCTCTCTGTCACACACTCCTTCACCATCTCTCTCTCTGTCACACACACTCCTTCACCATCTCTCTCTCTGACACACACTCCTTCACCATCTCTCTCTGTCACACACTCCTTCACCATCTCTCTCTCTGTCACACACACTCCTTCACCATCTCTCTCTCTGTCACACACACTCCTTCACCATCTCTCTCTCTGTCACACACTCCTTCACCATCTCTCTCTCTGTCACACACACTCCTTCACCATCTCTCTCTCTGTCACACACACTCCTTCACCATCTCTCTCTCTGTCACACACACTCCTTCACCATCTCTCTCTCTGTCACACACACTCCTTCACCATCTCTCTCTCTGTCACACACACTCCTTCACCATCTCTCTCTCTGACACACACTCCTTCACCATCTCTCTCTCTGACACACACTCCTTCACCATCTCTCTCTGTCACACACTCCTTCACCATCTCTCTCTGACACACACTCCTTCACCATCTCTCTCTCTGTCACACACTCCTTCACCATCTCTCTCTCTGACACACACTCCTTCACCATCTCTCTCTCTGACACACACTCCTTCACCATCTCTCTCTGACACACACTCCTTCACCATCTCTCTCTCTGTCACACACTCCTTCACCATCTCTCTCTCTGTCACACACTCCTTCACCATCTCTCTCTGTCACACACACTCCTTCACCATCTCTCTCTGTCACACACACTCCTTCACCATCTCTCTCTCTGTCACACACTCCTTCACCATCTCTCTCTCTGTCACACACACTCCTTCACCATCTCTCTCTCTGTCACACACACTCCTTCACCATCTCTCTCTCTGTCACACACACTCCTTCACCATCTCTCTCTCTGTCACACACACTCCTTCACCATCTCTCTCTCTGTCACACACTCCTTCACCATCTCTCTCTCTGTCACACACTCCTTCACCATCTCTCTCTCTGTCACACACTCCTTCACCATCTCTCTCTGACACACACTCCTTCACCATCTCTCTCTCTGTCACACACTCCTTCACCATCTCTCTCTCTGTCACACACTCCTTCACCATCTCTCTCTCTGTCACACACTCCTTCACCATCTCTCTCTCTGTCACACACTCCTTCACCATCTCTCTCTGACACACACTCCTTCACCATCTCTCTCTCTGTCACACACTCCTTCACCATCTCTCTCTCTGTCACACACTCCTTCACCATCTCTCTCTCTGTCACACACTCCTTCACCATCTCTCTCTCTGTCACACACTCCTTCACCATCTCTCTCTGACACACACTCCTTCACCATCTCTCTCTCTGTCACACACTCCTTCACCATCTCTCTCTCTGTCACACACTCCTTCACCATCTCTCTCTCTGTCACACACTCCTTCACCATCTCTCTCTCTGTCACACACTCCTTCACCATCTCTCTCTGACACACACTCCTTCACCATCTCTCTCTCTGACACACACTCCTTCACCATCTCTCTCTCTGTCACACACTCCTTCACCATCTCTCTCTCTGACACACACTCCTTCACCATCTCTCTCTCTGACACACACTCCTTCACCATCTCTCTCTCTGACACACACTCCTTCACCATCTCTCTCTCTGACACACACTCCTTCACCATCTCTCTCTCTGTCACACACTCCTTCACCATCTCTCTCTCTGTCACACACTCCTTCACCATCTCTCTCTCTGTCACACACTCCTTCACCATCTCTCTCTCTGTCACACACTCCTTCACCATCTCTCTCTGACACACACTCCTTCACCATCTCTCTCTGACACACACTCCTTCACCATCTCTCTCTCTGTCACACACTCCTTCACCATCTCTCTCTGACACACACTCCTTCACCATCTCTCTCTCTGTCACACACTCCTTCACCATCTCTCTCTGTCACACACTCCTTCACCATCTCTCTCTGACACACACTCCTTCACCATCTCTCTCTCTGTCACACACTCCTTCACCATCTCTCTCTGACACACACTCCTTCACCATCTCTCTCTCTGTCACACACTCCTTCACCATCTCTCTCTGACACACACTCCTTCACCATCTCTCTCTCTGTCACACACTCCTTCACCATCTCTCTCTCTGTCACACACTCCTTCACCATCTCTCTCTCTGTCACACACTCCTTCACCATCTCTCTCTGACACACACTCCTTCACCATCTCTCTCTCTGTCACACACTCCTTCACCATCTCTCTCTCTGTCACACACTCCTTCACCATCTCTCTCTCTGTCACACACTCCTTCACCATCTCTCTCTCTGACACACACTCCTTCACCATCTCTCTCTCTGTCACACACTCCTTCACCATCTCTCTCTGACACACACTCCTTCACCATCTCTCTCTCTGACACACACTCCTTCACCATCTCTCTCTCTGTCACACACTCCTTCACCATCTCTCTCTCTGTCACACACTCCTTCACCATCTCTCTCTGACACACACTCCTTCACCATCTCTCTCTCTGACACACACTCCTTCACCATCTCTCTCTCTGACACACACTCCTTCACCATCTCTCTCTCTGACACACACTCCTTCACCATCTCTCTCTCTGACACACACTCCTTCACCATCTCTCTCTCTGTCACACACTCCTTCACCATCTCTCTCTCTGACACACACTCCTTCACCATCTCTCTCTCTGTCACACACTCCTTCACCATCTCTCTCTCTGACACACACTCCTTCACCATCTCTCTCTCTGTCACACACTCCTTCACCATCTCTCTCTCTGACACACACTCCTTCACCATCTCTCTCTCTGTCACACACTCCTTCACCATCTCTCTCTCTGTCACACACACTCCTTCACCATCTCTCTCTCTGACACACACTCCTTCACCATCTCTCTCTCTGTCACACACTCCTTCACCATCTCTCTCTCTGACACACACTCCTTCACCATCTCTCTCTCTGACACACACTCCTTCACCATCTCTCTCTCTGACACACACTCCTTCACCATCTCTCTCTGACACACACTCCTTCACCATCTCTCTCTCTGTCACACACACTCCTTCACCATCTCTCTCTGTCACACACTCCTTCACCATCTCTCTCTCTGTCACACACTCCTTCACCATCTCTCTCTCTGACACACACTCCTTCACCATCTCTCTCTCTGACACACACTCCTTCACCATCTCTCTCTCTGACACACACTCCTTCACCATCTCTCTCTCTGACACACACTCCTTCACCATCTCTCTCTCTGACACACACTCCTTCACCATCTCTCTCTCTGACACACACTCCTTCACCATCTCTCTCTCTGACACACACTCCTTCACCATCTCTCTCTCTGACACACACTCCTTCACCATCTCTCTCTGACACACACTCCTTCACCATCTCTCTCTCTGACACACACTCCTTCACCATCTCTCTCTGACACACACTCCTTCACCATCTCTCTCTCTGTCACACACACTCCTTCACCATCTCTCTCTGTCACACACTCCTTCACCATCTCTCTCTGACACACACTCCTTCACCATCTCTCTCTCTGACACACACTCCTTCACCATCTCTCTCTCTGTCACACACACTCCTTCACCATCTCTCTCTCTGTCACACACACTCCTTCACCATCTCTCTCTCTGACACACACTCCTTCACCATCTCTCTCTCTGACACACACTCCTTCACCATCTCTCTCTGACACACACTCCTTCACCATCTCTCTCTGACACACACTCCTTCACCATCTCTCTCTCTGTCACACACACTCCTTCACCATCTCTCTCTCTGTCACACACACTCCTTCACCATCTCTCTCTCTGACACACACTCCTTCACCATCTCTCTCTCTGACACACACTCCTTCACCATCTCTCTCTCTGACACACACTCCTTCACCATCTCTCTCTCTGACACACACTCCTTCACCATCTCTCTCTGACACACACTCCTTCACCATCTCTCTCTCTGACACACTCCTTCACCATCTCTCTCTCTGTCACACACTCCTTCACCATCTCTCTCTGACACACACTCCTTCACCATCTCTCTCTCTGACACACACTCCTTCACCATCTCTCTCTGACACACACTCCTTCACCATCTCTCTCTCTGTCACACACTCCTTCACCATCTCTCTCTCTGTCACACACACTCCTTCACCATCTCTCTCTCTGACACACACTCCTTCACCATCTCTCTCTCTGACACACACTCCTTCACCATCTCTCTCTCTGACACACACTCCTTCACCATCTCTCTCTCTGTCACACACACTCCTTCACCATCTCTCTCTCTGTCACACACACTCCTTCACCATCTCTCTCTCTGACACACACTCCTTCACCATCTCTCTCTCTGACACACACTCCTTCACCATCTCTCTCTCTGACACACACTCCTTCACCATCTCTCTCTCTGACACACACTCCTTCACCATCTCTCTCTCTGACACACACTCCTTCACCATCTCTCTCTCTGTCACACACTCCTTCACCATCTCTCTCTGTCACACACTCCTTCACCATCTCTCTCTGACACACACTCCTTCACCATCTCTCTCTCTGACACACACTCCTTCACCATCTCTCTCTGTCACACACTCCTTCACCATCTCTCTCTCTGACACACACTCCTTCACCATCTCTCTCTCTGACACACACTCCTTCACCATCTCTCTCTGACACACACTCCTTCACCATCTCTCTCTCTGACACACACTCCTTCACCATCTCTCTCTGACACACACTCCTTCACCATCTCTCTCTCTGACACACACTCCTTCACCATCTCTCTCTCTGACACACACTCCTTCACCATCTCTCTCTGACACACACTCCTTCACCATCTCTCTCTCTGTCACACACACTCCTTCACCATCTCTCTCTCTCTGTCACACACACTCCTTCACCATCTCTCTCACAATGATGCCAATAAAGCACAGGCAACACACTCATTACATACACATGCATATTAATATGACCATGGAGAGAGAGAGAAAAAAAAAAAAGAGTTGAGGGCACCTTAAGCATTTTAAAAATCTAACCCTATATAACAACACACTGACAAAACCAGGCAGAAACGCGGAAGAAGATTTAAAAGGTTGAAGGATACTTGCAATGCATTTAAGAATCTCTGAACTAATGACACGCGTCAGTTTAACACAGAGAGAATAAAGCAGTTAGTTTTGCCCATTCTTGTTTGAATTGTCAGTCTATTTATTCACTGAAATCGCCTTCTGTGTATCAGAATAACCCGTCGTGTCATTTGAAGAAGACGTGATGAAATATGTTCTGCCAGTTTATGTTTACCGATTCACATTAAATCAACCGGTACCAAATTTCGGTACCTGAGAACGCATCTGGTGATAAAGACGAGTGTCTGTGAATATTAAACCACAAAAAGACTCTTTAAATTCTGGTCCTGCATGTCTCTGTGCGAATGAATGCCGTAAAAGCGCGGTTTACCTCACACACACACACACACACACACACACACACACACACACACTCAGAATCGCGCGTGACGGTTTCCATCTCTGCCGTCTCATATGAGGACATGAACGCACGAACATCATCTCCAGAGCCACTGAGAGTCACTTTATGAGCATTTTACCGTTTCATTTGAGAAAAAATACAGACATAAACACAGAAACTCAAATTCACGGCAACTCGTCAAAATAAAAATCCGGTTTAACTTGACAAATACATCACTTGTACAGTAGAATTTAGTCTCAATTAATAATACTAACACTAATGTAACAATAAGGACCAAAACTTTATTTTTTAAGTATTAAATAGGGTTGGGCGATGTCCCCTAAATTGGCAGTTGACGATGTTTACAGTAAAACATCGTGATGGTCGATGATATCGTCGTTTGGGGGGGGGGGTGTAATTATGTAAATAGGTAGATAATATACTATATCTCTTTACATAAATACTATTTTCTACTTAAAACTATCATTTCCTTATTTTTACTAACCCAAATAATGAATCATCCGCTAGGTTGCACGTGAGGGGAAAAAAATAGGTTCCTTCCACTTAAGAGTTGAGCTCTTTTTTTTAAAAATATATCTCTTTACATAAATACTATTTTCCACTCTTTAAAAAATTATTTCGTTATTTTACTAACCCAGTGTTTTGTATGTGAATGCTGTTGCAACTTGCACGTGAATATTAGCTACCACAGGAGTGAAGCACAAAGCTTTTAGCCTAGAAAGGAAATAATGGTCAGATAGCACTTTTTCATTCTGCTTTGCAATCTGGATCTGGTCACTCGATTTTCCGTGAATTTAACAATAGGCCCAGTCCATTTTATCCCAATGGACATGGACATCTCGTTTCTTTTCCTAAATCTTCACTCACGTCGCCATTTTCGCAAGGGATTATAATCGTTTCTTCCTTTCGTTTGCTTATAATTAAGTCTATTAACTATTCACATCCTTTACTGTGGTAAAGTATAAAAAGCACTGTAGGACGAATACCTTTTTACTTCAAACTTTATTTAACACAGTTTGTTCTAGTTATTAAACTTGGTTAGGCGCGTCAAGAATAGCGGTCTATTTGAATAGCGCATTTCACACACACACACACACACACACACACACACACACACACGCCGCGGTGATTTTAGTTTCGTTTTCTCTGGCAGTGAATAATCAAACATTGCCTAAATGTCTTGCCCTTGTGGAAGATAAAATCCGCTCTTCAGAACTTTTACAACAAGTGTTGCCTTGCAACATCAGGAGAACACATGAAGATGAAGATATTCGAAAAGGTGTCTTTCCAGCTTGTGTCCCACATTCCTCTCAAAGCGCAGAGAGGTAAATGACGCATCTTTGCAGGGAAATAGTATGAATAAAATATTTTTCTAACTAATATTTAATTTTCTTATATTCTTGAGGTAACGATTATTTACTGAAAATCGTTTCAATGTTTTATAGGCTGTGTAGTTTCACTGACGGAAGTGCTAAAATAAACACGCATGCATATGGATGTTTCAGCCTCAAATGATTTCAAAATGTAGGCTATATAGGCTATATCTGGCATAGACTACAGTATTTAAAATAGCATAGGCTATATGCATTAGTTACATTCTCAATTTGATTTACAGAGCAATTCCTGCTAAGTTTTTAGTTTAACTACTATAGAAGAGGATTAGTGTGTGTCGCACTCGCAACGGGGGCGTGGCATCACGATGGTCGCGCTCCATCGTGATGTCGGTCAGCCATCACGATGGACGATGATATCGTCCATCGGCACAACCCTAGTATTAAATTAAAAAAAAATTAAGTTTTAATGTTTTAATTTTAACCGTATAAATCTCAGTTGTGCAGCTTTTTTTGACAAAAAAGTTCAATTAAATTAAAAGATAAATTAAACTAATGTCTTATGTCTTCATTTGATTACCAGAAAATACACAACACATCATTTGTGGGAAATCTTTTCATAGAAATGAAATTAAAAAGAAAAAAATAATGTTTTTATTAATTAAATTTAAGTAGCCTAATATCTAGTAAATATTACAGTAATCAAACATCACAGACAATGGCAGACGGAGAGCAGGCATAATGTCAATAACACCTCTATAAACGACTTACAGGTTCTTTATAGTTATTGATGTAAATCCCTAAAGTACCGGAAAAAAGTACCGATGGGATTGGCTCCCGAATTTTTTTAAGTAACATGTGTAAGTGATGTGTGTTAGTCAGGAGCACAGCCTGTTGACGGAAAACCCATTTAACCCAGTTAAGCCCACCCAGTGTACAGTCGTCATTTTCCTTCTGTAAGTATTTTTCTAGATAGTATCCATGTTTTATATCTCAATGACAGGCAAGAAAACAACCAAATAAAGGATTTCAAGAGAAAAAAAAGGTATTAACTTCCTTCCTGTCACATGAGACTGCCAACTTCCAGGAAGCATAGCGAAGGCAAACAAAGGTTATTTTCATGTTACTAATAAGTTTTTTTTGTTGACATATATATATATATATATATATATACATAATCATGAAGGTCTCTAGAATCATCCAAACAAAACAATTCTTACAACAGATCTATAGTTTTTTGTACACTTAGTCAAAAGTCCAAGCGGGCAAATGACTTGTAAGTAGATATAATGGGGAAATGTGCTGTGTTAACAGGTTAATAAATCAAGATTTTTGGTCTTTAGCGCTTTTTGCTTTCATAATATCCCACCTAAAACATAACTTAACCCTTTAACTGACATCTCTACTGTACAGACCTTAATTCGATAGGGAAAAATCATCATATTTTATGATATTATGTCTTGTAAGGGCCAGAATATTGAGGACCCTTCATCCAGTTTGGATGCGTTTCATTCTAATTGGTCAAGGACCCTCATTCTCTTTATGACTATAGCTTATGATTCCACTATAATGTGGACATTCAGACAAGTAATGAGTTTACATTTACATTATTATATGAAATCACCTACTACAGTCAGCCATTGAATACTATGGGACTATTTATTTATTTATTTTTGTTATATAGATGTCATTTTTTCGTCATTATATTAATTTATTTTCATTTAACTTTTTGATACACAACTCAATGGCTGCGCTTTGTTCTGCGCTATGTTCCAGCACTTTAAGACTTTTGTTGTTGTTTTAAGATATTTGTTGTTTGTTGTATTTTCATATTCAACAGATTATAAGATAGATGCAGCTTTTTTGAGTTTGCATCGAATGCTCTTCGACTTTTATACACAATAAATGTGTTAATGAATAAAGATTGATCTGTTGAAAGCAGTTATTTTGAGTTTAGATGCCAAATGTTCTCCTCCTAGTCAAATTTGACACTGAAGGGGTGCGTACAACTTATTAATAACTATAGTTGCCGCACATTCAAATACGATTTTCAAGAAAAAAAACTAAAACCTGGGGAAAATAAATGCAGAACATGTTCACATAGGACACTATTAGCATGACTATATGCATAAAACCATTCAGAAAAATGTGGTTAAGAAATGTGTTAACCATGCAGCAAACAAACACACAAAAAAAGCGTTAAAAAACATTTAAACCGTTAAGGAGAAAAAATACATTTTTTTAATTGCAATACTCTTTCTTTATTTTACTTAAAAGAATTGAAAAACCTTACTTAACCTTAAAACTTTACTTTAAAAAACCCTTGTACACATTCCTAGTGTATTGTATAATATAAAATAAATATATATAAAGATTTACACTGGCAGCTCAGAGCTGTACAGCAGCATTTAAGGATGAAATTTAATGAATAAATGTAAAAATAAAACACTTCACAGACTTAACTATAAAATATACACTGATTTTTATTAAAGCTGCTGTATTAGTTCTTCAGTCAAGAGCAGTGAGTGATTTTCTCTTTGTCTTTTGTTGTTGTATTAACATTAAAGGGATATTTCATTCAGAAATGAAAATTCTGTCATCGAGAAATGAATTCAGGTTTGGAACAATATTAGAGTGAGTAAATAATGACAATTTTAGAGGTGAACTGTCCCTTTAAGGACGGCGTGTTCACTGGCTGCGCCGCTGTCAATTAAAGACCTGCACGCATCTAATATACACACACACACACGATTTTACTTTCACTTTAGACATAACCAACTGTGTTTATGTTAACCTTGTGTGTATTTGACAGTATTAGCGCAGTAAGACGACTACTTAGTCCAGTAATCACGTGTTTGACAGGCGTTTCGGAAAAGCGCATGTTAAAACCGCGCAAAGTTCAATAATGAACTTTGGTGATTGTGAATAACTATAGTGTTCCGTGAGTATAACTCCACCACTAACCTGTGATGTGAATGTATGTTGCGTTGTTCAGTATATTGGGATGGAGGCAAATTATAGAATTTGTAGAAAAATAATTAATTAAATGCAAATACGAAAAAAAAAACGCAATTCACAAGCGCGTATTGAACCGTGAATGCCGTAACGAACGGTTCAATATTATATTGAGAATTGTGGCATCCCTAATTATTATTCATGTATAATAATATTTATAATAATTCTATTTTCATTTCTAGCTTGTAAGGTTTATGAACTGATTTGATTTTTAAATGAATTATTTGTAGGGATGCACGATATTGGATTTTTGCCGATATGCCGATATTTTTCAACTCATTTTGGCCGATGCCGATGTCGATACCGATATATGTTTATTTTTTCCCTTTGTTTGGAAACCACCATTTTGAGCAAAAACTATTTTTTTTTTCATTCTGGTTTCAGATTTCTGAGGTCTCCTTACTAAAAGGATACTTGTTGAAGATAAATAAATGTTAATAAAGTTCTTTTTATAATAAGAGTATATTAAAAGCGCTGAAAATAACAATAATAAAGTCAGAGATTTTTCATCCCAGACAGATGCAGTAGTAATCTAAATATTGTATTTTTGTATTTTTGGTTTGGGATATTGTGTTTGTCGTGTCGGCCTGAATTCTCTCATAGGATCTGCTTTAGAATTAGAGCGGTAGGAAAGCGTGCCGTGATCATCTTCAGCTTCAGATGATTGGGACGGTCGTATTACAGAACATTAATGAGAATAATGAATCATTGTGAATCCATTGGGTCTAGTTGCTGTTGTTCCAGGAAGAGCGTAAATAAAATATTTATATTTCTGTTCTTGGTTTGCACAGAAATATGAAGGGTTCCTCAACACTGATGTAGATCATCAGATCCTCATATGAGAATGATCAGTGAAGGGTCATGTGACTCTGGAGTAATGATAAACTGTATATTCACATTGGAGTAATATTTCACGGTTTTTACTGTATTTATCAGGGTTCCCACTCTTTCATGAACACCAGATTCAAGGACTGATTTTATTTTAAATCAAGCACAATAAATGCGATAAAGGTGTGTGTGTTACTGCCCATATATCAAACACCTACCGTACCTGAGTCTATCATTAATGCAGTAACACTAAAGCACACACTGATGACTACAATACAAATGTCCAACTTTGACAAACGAGGAAAGAGGCTGAGCGGTGATGAAATATTGCTCTGTAAAGCAACCGTACGGTGGTCTGCAGGGGTCAAATCGGATATAAACAGTGAATTTTGAAGTGATCTCATCTTGAAGACTCAGAGATGTGGATTCGGATGGAAATTAAATCACCACACGACCTTGTGTTTGTCTAAAAACAGTTGGTAATTCGGCCAGGGATTTTTACGCAGATGGTGGGAGAAAAACACTGAAATTCTGGATTCGGGCGGCAATAAAATCCCTGACTAGCCCAAGTCAATGACGAGAAAACCTTACGAGAAACAATGGCCATCCGAATAGGGCTTTTGACAGCAGATGGCGCTTATAGAACAGCAGAAATATATTGAAATATCTTCCTATGTTCTGGCTTTGGCTGCGCATGAAGGCCAGATTTTGTAATAGCACACGCAACTCTAACATAATGCAGTTCATGCTTAATTCAAGCACTTTCAAGGACCGGTGTTTGTTTTCAAGTGCTTTCAAGAAGCGTGGGAACCCTGATTTATGATCAGCCTTGGTAAGCAGAAGAGACGCTAGTGACTCCTAAATTGAACATTTTTGAACATGTTTTCCCATCTGGAGGAGAGAAACCTGTGGCCATGTGAGCTGAGGATGGACTGACCGTGAACGGTGAACACATTGCAGTGCTGTGCCCCCTGTGCCCCCTGTGCCCCCTGGCATCGTGATGCCTCCCTCTTCCCTGCCGCCTTGATGAAGGGCAGCGCTGGCAGACTCGGCCTCCTCTGGTCCCCGGGGATCTTCCCCGGCTGCTGCCCCATAAGGGCCGGACTCACAGCCGATGTGGATCAGGGTCCAGACGGGCCGAAGAAGCGGTTCAGCTCTCCTGAGCGGGTCAAGCATCGACAGCCGGATCTAGAGCCACAGCAGAGCAATCATTTAACAGCTTAGAGGGACAGTTCACACACAAATTACAATGAGCCCACGATTTACTCTCTCACACGAACACAATCAGAGTTATATTAATAATATCCTGGCTCTTCCCAGCTTTATAATGGCAGTGAAGTCCATAAAAGTGCATCTGTCCATCATAAAAGTGCATCTGTCCATCATAAAAGTGCATCAGTCCATCATAAAAGTGCATCAGTCCATCATAAAAGTGCATCTGTCCATCATAAAAGTGCATCAGTCCATCATAAAAGTGCATCAGTCCATCATAAAAGTGCATCAGTCCATCATAAAAGTGCATCAGTCCATCATAAAAGTGCATCTGTCCATCATAAAAGTGCATCTGTCCATCATAAAAGTGCATCTGTCCATCATAAAAGTGCATCTGTCCATCATAAAAGTGCATCTGTCCATCATAAAAGTGCATCTGTCCATCATAAAAGTGCATCTGTCCATCATAAAAGTGCATCAGTCCATCATAAAAGTGCATCTGTCCATCATAAAAGTGCATCAGTCCATCATAAAAGTGCATCAGTCCATCATAAAAGTGCATCTGTCCATCATAAAAGTGCATCTGTCCATCATAAAAGTGCATCTGTCCATCATAAAAGTGCATCAGTCCATCATAAAAGTGCATCTGTCCATCATAAAAGTGCATCTGTCCATCATAAAAGTGCATCTGTCCATCATAAAAGTGCATCAGTCCATCATAAAAGTGCATCTGTCCATCATAAAAGTGCATCAGTCCATCATAAAAGTGCATCTGTCCATCATAAAAGTGCATCTGTCCATCATAATAGTGCATCTATCATCATAAATGTGCATCTGTCCATCATAAAAGTGCATCTATCCATCATAAAAGTGCATCTATCCATCATAAAAGTGCATCTGTCCATCATAAAAGTGCATCTGTCCATCATAAAAGTGCATCTGTCCATCATAAAAGTGCATCTATCATCATAAAAGTGCATCTGTCCATCATAAAAGTGCATCTATCCATCATAAAAGTGCATCTGTCCATCATAAAAGTGCATCTGTCCATCATAAAAGTGCATCTGTCCATCATAAAAGTGCATCTGTCCATCATAAAAGTGCATCTGTCCATCATAAAAGTGCATCTGTCCATCATAAAAGTGCATCTATCATCATAAAAGTGCATCCGCCCATCATAAAAGTGCATCCGTCCATCATAAAAGTGCATCTGTCCATCATAAAAGTGCATCTATCATCATAAAAGTGCATCTATCATCATAAAAGTGCATCTATCCATCATAAAAGTGCATCTGTCCATCATAAAAGTGCATCTATCATCATAAAAGTGCATCTATCATCATAAAAGTGCATCCGCCCATCATAAAAGTGCATCTATCCATCATAAAAGTTCATCTATCCATCATAAAAGTGCATCTGTCCATCATAAAAGTGCATCCGTCCATCATAAAAGTGCATCTGTCCAGCATAAAAGTGCATCTATCCATCATAATAGTGCATCTATCCATCATAAAAGTGCATCTATCCATCATAAAAGTGCATCAGTCCATCATAAAAGTGCATCTGTCCATCATAAAAGTGCTTCTGTCCATCATAAAAGTGCATCTGTCCATCATAAAAGTGCATCTGTCCATCATAAAAGTGCATCTATCCATCATAAAAGTGCATCTGTCCATCATAAAAGTGCATCTATCATCATAAAAGTGCATCCGTCCATCATAAAAGTGCATCTATCCATCATAAAAGTGCATCTATCCATCATAAAAGTGCTTCTGTCCATCATAAAAGTGCATCTGTCCATCATAAAAGTGCATCTATCATCATAAAAGTGCATCCGCCCATCATAAAAGTTCATCTATCCATCATAAAAGTTCATCTATCCATCATAAAAGTGCATCTATCCATCATAAAAGTGCATCTGTCCATCATAAAAGTGCATCTATCATCATAAAAGTGCATCTATCCATCATAAAAGTGCATCCGCCCATCATAAAAGTGCATCTATCCATCATAAAAGTTCATCTATCTATCATAAAAGTGCATCCGTCCATCATAAAAGTGCATCTATCCATCATAAAAGTGCATCTGTCCATCATAAAAGTGCATCCGTCCATCATAAAAGTGCATCCGCCCATCATAAAAGTGCATCAGTCCATCATAAAAGTGCATCTATCCATCATAAAAGTGCATCTGTCCATCATAAAAGTGCATCCGTCCATCATAAAAGTGCATCCGTCCATCATAAAAGTGCATCCGCCCATCATAAAAGTTCATCTATCCATCATAAAAGTGCATCTATCCATCATAAAAGTGCATCTGTCCATCATAAAAGTGCATCTATCCATCATAAAAGTGCATCTGTCCATCATAAAAGTGCATCCGTCCATCATAAAAGTGCATCCGCCCATCATAAAAGTGCATCTATCCATCATAAAAGTTCATCTATCCATCATAAAAGTGCATCTATCCATCATAAAAGTGCATCTGTCCATCATAAAAGTGCATCCGTCCATCATAAAAGTGCTTCTGTCCATCATAAAAGTGCATCTATCCATCATAAAAGTTCATCTATCCATCATAAAAGTGCATCTGTCCATCATAAAAGTGCATCTATCATCATAAAAGTGCATCCGCCCATCATAAAAGTGCATCTGTCCATCATAAAAGTGCATCTGTCCATCATAAAAGTGCATCTGTCCATCATAAAAGTGCATCTATCCATCATAAAGTGCATCTATCCATCATAAAAGTGCAACTGTCCATCATAAAAGTGCATCTGTCCATCATAAAAGTGCATCTGTCCATCATAAAAGTGCATCAGTCCATCATAAAAGTGCTTCTGTCCATCATAAAAGTGCATCTATCCATCATAAAAGTTCATCTATCCATCATAAAAGTGCATCTGTCCATCATAAAAGTGCATCTATCCATCATAAAAGTTCATCTATCCATCATAAAAGTGCATCTGTCCATCATAAAAGTGCATCTGTCCATCATAAAAGTGCATCTGTCCATCATAAAAGTGCATCTGTCCATCATAAAAGTGCATCTGTCCATCATAAAAGTGCATCTGTCCATCATAAAAGTGCATCTATCCATCATAAAAGTTCATCTATCCATCATAAAAGTTCATCTATCCATCATAAAAGTTCATCTATCCATCATAAAAGTGCATCTGTCCATCATAAAAGTGCATCTGTCCATCATAAAAGTGCATCTGTCCATCATAAAAGTGCATCTATCCATCATAAAAGTTCATCTATCCATCATAAAAGTGCATCTGTCCATCATAAAAGTGCTTCTGTCCATCATAAAAGTGCATCTGTCCATCATAAAAGTGCTTCTGTCCATCATAAAAGTGCATCTATCCATCATAAAAGTTCATCTATCCATCATAAAAGTGCATCTGTCCATCATAAAAGTGCATCTGTCCATCATAAAAGTGCATCTATCCATCATAAAAGTGCATCTGTCCATCATAAAAGTGCATCTATCCATCATAAAAGTTCATCTATCCATCATAAAAGTGCATCTATCCATCATAAAAGTTCATCTATCCATCATAAAAGTGCATCTGTCCATCATAAAAGTGCATCTGTCCATCATAAAAGTGCATCTGTCCATCATAAAAGTGCATCTATCCATCATAAAAGTTCATCTATCCATCATAAAAGTGCATCTGTCCATCATAAAAGTGCTTCTGTCCATCATAAAAGTGCATCTGTCCATCTTAAAAGTGCTTCTGTCCATCATAAAAGTTCATCTATCCATCATAAAAGTGCATCTATCCATCATAAAAGTTCATCTATCCATCATAAAAGTGCATCTGTCCATCATAAAAGTGCTTCTGTCCATCATAAAAGTGCATCTGTCCATCATAAAAGTGCTTCTGTCCATCATAAAAGTGCATCTGTCCATCATAAAAGTGCTTCTGTCCATCATAAAAGTTCATCTATCCATCATAAAAGTTCATCTATCCATCATAAAAGTTCATCTATCCATCATAAAAGTTCATCTATCCATCATAAAAGTGCATCTGTCCATCATAAAAGTGCATCTGTCCATCATAAAAGTGCATCTGTCCATCATAAAAGTGCATCTATCCATCATAAAAGTTCATCTATCCATCATAAAAGTGCATCTGTCCATCATAAAAGTGCTTCTGTCCATCATAAAAGTGCATCTGTCCATCATAAAAGTGCATCTGTCCATCATAAAAGTGCATCAGTCCATCATAAAAGTGCTTCTGTCCATCATAAAAGTGCATCTATCCATCATAAAAGTTCATCTATCCATCATAAAAGTGCATCTGTCCATCATAAAAGTGCATCTATCATCATAAAAGTGCATCCGCCCATCATAAAAGTGCATCTGTCCATCATAAAAGTGCATCTGTCCATCATAAAAGTGCATCTGTCCATCATAAAAGTGCATCTATCCATCATAAAGTGCATCTATCCATCATAAAAGTGCAACTGTCCATCATAAAAGTGCATCTGTCCATCATAAAAGTGCATCTATCCATCATAAAAGTGCATCTGTCCATCATAAAAGTGCATCAGTCCATCATAAAAGTGCTTCTGTCCATCATAAAAGTGCATCTATCCATCATAAAAGTTCATCTATCCATCATAAAAGTGCATCTGTCCATCATAAAAGTGCATCTATCATCATAAAAGTGCATCCGCCCATCATAAAAGTGCATCTGTCCATCATAAAAGTGCATCTGTCCATCATAAAAGTGCATCTGTCCATCATAAAAGTGCATCTATCCATCATAAAGTGCATCTATCCATCATAAAAGTGCAACTGTCCATCATAAAAGTGCATCTGTCCATCATAAAAGTGCATCTGTCCATCATAAAAGTGCATCAGTCCATCATAAAAGTGCTTCTGTCCATCATAAAAGTGCATCTATCCATCATAAAAGTGCATCTATCCATCATAAAAGTGCATCTGTCCATCATAAAAGTGCATCTATCCATCATAAAAGTTCATCTATCCATCATAAAAGTGCATCTGTCCATCATAAAAGTGCATCTGTCCATCATAAAAGTGCATCTATCCATCATAAAAGTGCATCTGTCCATCATAAAAGTGCTTCTGTCCATCATAAAAGTATTTATGGACTTTAAAACAGAAACAGTCATTCACTGCCATTATAAAGCTGGGCAGAGTCAGGGTATTATTAATATAACTCTGACTGTGTTGTCATACAGGGAGAGTAAATCATGGGGTCATTTACATTTTTTGGGTGAACTAACCCTTTAAAGTGCATAATAATGTGAATGATGAATAATATGAAAGTCATTCTCACGTGTCAGACGTAACATTTCCAGGGGTCAGTGCATGAGGATGAGGATGATGATGATCAACACTGAGCTGTCAATCATAGTGACGTCACCTCAGACATGTCAATCACTCGCTCGGCTGTGCTGATGTGCGCGAGCCCGCGGTCGAGGATCATCGTTGTAACTTATCCTCAGCTATACTTATTTACATCTGCGGTAACTAACGCTGGTTAAACACGTGTAAAGGTGAAACAGAGTCTGGACCCTCGCACGCGGGGTTATCCCGAGTAAACCCTCGGTCCGAGTAACTTTGACCTGTAGTGTAAAGTTGTAGTTTGTTGTAGTTGTGGTTGTTAAAGCCTCTCGTCACTTCCGCGTGCAGCTCTCTCTCTCTCGAGCTCCTGAGGCGAATATAAACGCTCTCCTCGCCGTCGTTATGTCTCTCCTGTCGGGCTCGTTTCCTCATCGAACATTGCCTGGACACTCCCGCAGTTGTTTAGCGTTGATTCCCGTCATGTCGAACTTTTATTTCATAACTTTCGGCACTTTTCTTGGAGTCGCTCGTCGTTGCTGGAACCGCCATATTCGCGCACGCGAGCTGCGCTCGTGACGTCACACGCACGCCGCGCTCTTCCGCCAACAATCGCCTCAGTTCCTTTTTTTTATTTGTATTATTTTAATACTCGTAGTTTTTACATTTTTTTATGTTTCTATATCTCTCAGGCACATTTTTTATTAGTTTAAATTGTACTTGTTTTAAATCTTTATATTCGTTCTCTTTCCTTGACTTATGGATTATAGTATAGTATATTGTTTAATTCTTGCAAATTTAACAAATTTATGATAATGTTCCTTGAATAAAACATTTTTATTTACTTTTAGTTTAAAAAGTAAGCAAGCTGTACAAAAAAAGTGTTAATATTTCTAATGTTTTTACCTTTTTTTATTTATATACATTCATTTTTTTATTTATTCATTCATTTTTGTTTATCCTAATAGCATTGGCTGTATTTGTAATCTTTTAAATCAATAAAAATATCCTCAGTTCTAAGCTCATCGGATTTCTGATCATTACTAATGATTAAAATTCGCTGTTTTCTGTGCTACTGAGTATAAGAATAACAGTAAAACAAACGTGTAAAAGTGCATGATGATGTAAGAAGCAGTGTGTGTGTGTGTGTGTGTGTGTGTGTGTGTGTGTGTGTGTGTGTGTGTGTGTGTGTGTGTGTGTGTGTGTGTGTGTGTGTGTGTGTGTGTGTGTGTGTGTGTGTGTGTGTGTGTGTGTGTGTGTGTGTGTGTGTGTGTGTGTGTGTGTGTGTGTGTGTGTGTGTGTGTGTGTGTGTGTGTGTGTGTGTGTGTTCGAGCCCTCTAGCGGCCGGACACTGACGGTCACACTCATTTAAAGGGACAGTACACACAAAAAATGAACGTCATCATTTACTCACCCTCATTTGAAAGCTTGAATATAACCCATCATAATAAAACCACAGAATAAAACATTTTAAAATATAATTCCGACTTTTTATCTCACAATTCTGACTGTATAACTCGCAATTCCTAGCCTGTATTTAATTTACATTTTCCATACCATGTGTGCAACATTTGGAGCAAACTGATAATTCAAATTGAATAATAATGTTTACATTTGCTATTTCCTACTCTAGTTTTAACATATAATTTAAATATATAGTTTAACGCTCAACGCGATTAGATGTGTTTAACATGTTCAAGCAAAAATTGTCGCAAAATGATCATTTAAATGTTATATTAGGGCTGTCAAAAGATTAATCGCATCCAAAATAAAAGTTTGTGTTTACATAATATATGTGTGTGTACTCTGTTAATTATTATTTATATATAAATACACACACAAGCATGTATATATTTAAGAAAAAAAAAATATTTTTATATATAAAACATTTATATTTATATATATTATAGATTATATAAATGTATATACAGGATATACATGCAAATATTTCTTAAATATATACATGAATGTGTGTGTATTTATATATAAATAATAATTAACAGAGTACACACACATATATTATGTAAACACAAACTTTTTGTGATTTTTTTGTCATTTTGGATGCGATTAATCGCGATTAATCTTTTGACAGCCCTAGTTATTTTTCTTAATTGCATTTACACTCACAGTTAAGACACTTGCGGTTGCATTATATGTCCCGCAATGAATGAGCAAAATTCAATGTGGAATTGAAAATGCAATCGGAGCCGATCGAGTCTCCGCCCCCATCCTGTCAATCATCGCATCAAGGCGGGGCCAGGCGTTGGAAACAGATGAAGTGGAGCAGAACACAGACATGATTACGCTTTTCCATTACAGATTCGCGCAAAACTTTTGCAATATTTTCTAAAAGTCGATAAATATATGAGGTGCATCTACCTGATAATCTTTTAGATTATCGTGATAATCTACCTTTATATTTATTTGACCAATGTCTTGCTGCTGACCTTTGATGATGAAAATGACTAGATTTTTTGTTTTTATGGGTCAAACTTTTTTCTCCTGCATCTCTTCTCCATTATCCAGAGCTGCGCCCTCTAGTGTTCATGAGGGAATCTGCATCTTTACCTCAGCCTGGGGCGCATTATTTACATTTTGGTATGAAGAGGTCTTTACCATTGGACAAAAATATAACTTTTTTGTTATGAAAAAACAAAAACAAGCCCAGCCAGGTGAGAAAAAGTAACGCAAAAGAAACGTAACGCATTACTTTTCTTAAAAAGTAACTAAGTAACTCAATTAGTTACTTTTTAAGGGAGTAACGCAATATTGTAATGCATTACTTTTCAAAGTAACTTTCCCCAACACTGCTGATGGGTGTTATTTATAACAATAATAGGTGTAATGATCATTATTTAAATTGCAACGCGATCATACCAGACGGCTTTTGAGAATACTATAATAAGTTTCATCGCTAAAGTGTGTGAGTGACTGTTACACGCCACAGCCGACATACACCCGCAAATGGCGGTTGTTAATTAGCCTGGCTCCGCCCTCCTCCGCCCTCCACCCAATGTTCATGTTCCTTCAGGACTGCGGTATATTCTCCGGTCCAATCAGCAAACAGAGGGCGTGGCTGAGAGCGATAACGTTGATGTTGTTTTGCTAGTTTGAGATGACGACCAAACGTTAGCGACTGGTTCTGGCAGATCCAATAGTTTTAAACTTCAACAGAGTTCCCGCCTTCAAGGAAGTCAACGCTGGCCAATGGAGAACGGCCAGACCCTCTGAACCAATGACACGTGTGAGAGTTAATGTCAAGCCCTGATTATCATCTCTTAAATGTCACTCTAGTCTTGTCTGAACGTGTTCATTGGTCTTTGGCTCAAGCTTCACGTTGTTATTATTTCTCAGACGTAGTTTTGGTACTGAGGTCAAAGTCCACTTGCCTTGCGTTCGCAGTTCTTAAAGGATTAGCCCACTTTTAAATAAACTTTTGCTGATAGTTTACTCACCCCCATATCATCAAGATGTCCATGTCTGTCTTTCTGCAGTCGAAAAGAAATTAAGGTTTTTGATGAAAACAGTCCAGGGTTTTTCTCCATATAATGGACTTCAATGGGCTCCAAACGGGTCAAATGACAGTTTCAGTGCAGCTTTAAACGACACCAGATGATGAATAAGGGTCTGATCTAGACAAACCATCAGCTTCTGAGAGAAACCCAGCAGTATTTATGATATTATTTTACCTCTTATCAGACGAGCGTGATCATCCGCCATAACTTCCGCTAAGTGAGGTCAAATACGATCGGGGTCATAGATATATACGTAGATGCCTAATTAGCGCTTGCACGGATCAGTAGAATGAGGCATCTACGATCAATATATCTATGACAATGCTCGTATTTTGACCTCACTTAGCGGAAGTTATGTCTGAGCTCAGAGATGATCACGCTCGTCTGATAAGAGGTAAAATAATATCATAAATACTGCTGGGTTTCTGGACCGTTTGGAGCCCATTGAAGTCCATTATATGGAGTAAAACCCTGGACTGTTTTCATCAAAAACTTTCATTTCTTTTCGACTGCAGAAAGACAGACATGGACATATTGGATGACATGGGGGTGAGGAAACTATCAGCAAAAGTTTATTTAAAAGTGAACTAATCCATTAAGTGTTTCCTCAATTGCAGTGATGTTCTTCTGTTGTTCTGCAGACAGGGTGACCCTCTTCGATTAAGTTTCCCTCAGGACTTTTGTAAAAGCCAAAATATGACACACCTCAGATTCGGTGCTTTTAGAGGCTGAGAAACCACCGGCGCTGCCGTCTCTTCTCATTCAGAAATAGCGCCTGGACCAGACTGATGCTGACTGGACAGGATTTACCGCGAGTTTTCAAAATCGTGATAATCGTTGTAATGATAATTACTAGGGCTGTGAATCTTTGGGTAGGAAGCAAATCGATTCGATTCATAGGTTTTCGATTAGATTCAAGAACGATTTTAGACAATTCAGAACGATTCGATTCGAGATGATTCACATTAAAATTCAATGCGTTTCGATTATGCTTTTTTTTATGCATTCATAGGATTATTAAAATGCTTCCCCTAATGTGTGTTAGTCGGGGTGTGAATTACACAGCGGCCTTCAGAGCTCAGAGAGTGGGCAAAAAAAACAGTAACACTTTACAATACGGTTCTTTAGTTAACATTCATTAATTACATTAGTTAACATGAACTAATAATGAACTGCACTTATAAAGCATTTATTATCTTTGTTAATGTTAATTTCAACATTTACTAATGCATTATTCAAATCTTGTTAACATTAGTTAATGCACTGTGCACTAACATAAACAAATATAAACTAATGCTGAACAGAGGTGTTGCAAAATAAAACATATACCAGGTTAGTTGGTTAGGTCATGTTGACTAATGCATTAACTAATGTTAACTAATATAACCTTACTGTAAAGTGTTACCAAATTTTTTTTTTACCATTGTTAATGTTAGTTCATATTACTTTATTATTATTACACTTTACTTCCCATATAAAATGGCATTTGTAGAAATTGTGTTACGACCCGGGATCTCTGCGTTACGACCCGGGATCTCTGCGTTACGACCCGGGATCTCTGCGTTACGACCTCGGGATCTCGGCGTTACGACCTCGGGATCTCTGCGTTACGACCCGGGATCTCTGCGTTACGACCCCGGGATCTCTGCGTTACGACCCGGGATCTCTGCGTTACGACCCCGGGATCTCTGCGTTACGACCCCGGGATCTCTGCGTTACGACCTCGGGATCTCTGCGTTACGACCCGTTACGACCCGGGATCTCTGCGTTACGACCCCGGGATCTCTGCGTTACGACCCCGGGATCTCTGCGTTACGACCTCGGGATCTCTGCGTTACGACCCGTTACGACCCGGGATCTCTGCGTTACGACCCGGGATCTCTGCGTTACGACCCGGGATCTCTGCGTTACGACCTCGGGATCTCTGCGTTACGACCTCGGGATCTCTGCGTTACGACCTCGGGATCTCGGCGTTACGACCTCGGGATCTCGGCGTTACGACCCGGGATCTCTGCGTTACGACCCGGGATCTCTGCGTTACGACCTCGGGATCTCTGCGTTACGACCCGTTACGACCCGGGATCTCTGCGTTACGACCCGGGATCTCTGCGTTACGACCCGGGATCTCTGCGTTACGACCCGGGATCTCTGCGTTACGACCCGTTACGACCCGGGATCTCTGCGTTACGACCCGGGATCTCTGCGTTACGACCCGGGATCTCTGCGTTACGACCCGGGATCTCTGCGTTACGACCTCGGGATCTCTGCGTTACGACCCGGGATCTCTGCGTTACGACCCGGGATCTCTGCGTTACGACCCGTGATCTCTGCGTTACGACCCGGGATCTCTGCGTTACGACCCGGGATCTCTGCGTTACGACCCGGGATCTCTGCGTTACGACCCGGGATCTCTGCGTTACGACCCGGGATCTCTGCGTTACGACCCGGGATCTCTGCGTTACGACCCGGGATCTCTGCGTTACGACCCGGGATCTCTGCGTTACGACCCGTTACGACCCGGGA
>NC_137100.1:68270120-68365120 GCF_949357685.1 Gobio gobio | reverse complement strand
ATACTCCTCATTATCTGGTTGAGTTAGTTAGTCGTGTGTTGAAACTGCCGGTTATGGTAAGGGGCGGGGCATTTCCCGAACACCAATCACAACACACCACTCCAGCCGACCAATCAGAGCACAGTGTGCTTTTCAGAAGGCGGGGCTTCATAGAGACAGGAACTAAACAGAGCGTTACTGACAGACTGGGAAGAGAGGAGCCGCAACACTGGAGGATATGAGGAGATGTGTTTTTGAAAGATGTTGATGCTCACCTTGCCATACTTTAAGCTGCGCGTGTGCAGAGAGAGAGCGCCGTCTGAGAAGATCGACTGAACCTCTGCCTTTGAACAGTTAAAGAACACACACACACACACACACTAACACTGATGCAAGATTGGAAACAAACTGAGCAAATCTCTTGAGTGAATGATTCAATGACTCACTCATAAAGGCTTCACTTGTTTCATTACTGGATGAATCAGTGTTTCTGAGCAAATCTCTTGAGTGAATGATTCAATGACTCACTCATAAAGGCTTCACTTGTTTCATTACTGGATGAATCAGTGTTTCTGAGCAAATCTCTTGAGTGAATGATTCAATGACTCACTCATAATGACGTCACTTGTTTCATTACTGGATGAATCACTGTTTTTGAGCGAATCTCTTGAGTGAATGATTCAATGACTCACTCATAATGACGTCACTTGTTTCATTACTGGATGAATCAGTGTTTCTGAGCAAATCTCTTGAGTGAATGATTCAATGACTCACTCATAAAGGCTTCACTTGTTTCATTACTGGATGAATCAGTGTTTCTGAGCAAATCTCTTGAGTGAATGATTCAATGACTCACTCATAAAGGCTTCACTTGTTTCATTACTGGATGAATCAGTGTTTTTGAGCAAATCTCTTGAGTGAATGATTCAATGACTCACTCATGAAGACTTCACTTGTTTCATTACTGGATGAATCAGTGTTTCTGAGCAAATCTCTTGAGTGAATGATTCAATGACTCACTCATAAAGACTTCACTTGTTTCATTACTGGATGAATCAGTGTTTTTGAGCAAATCTCTTGAGTGAATGATTCATTGACTCACTCATAAAGACTTCACTTGTTTCATTACTGGATGAATCAGTGTTTTTGAGCAAATCTCTTGAGTGAATGATTCAATGACTCACTCATAATGACGTCACTTGTTTCATTACTGGATGAATCAGTGTTTCTGAGCAAATCTCTTGAGTGAATGATTCAATGACTCACTCATAATGACGTCACTTGTTTCATTACTGGATGAATCAGTGTTTCTGAGCAAATCTCTTGAGTGAATGATTCAATGACTCACTCATAATGACGTCACTTGTTTCATTACTGGATGAATCACTGTTTTTGAGCGAATCTCTTGAGTGAATGATTCAATGACTCACTCATAATGACGTCACTTGTTTCATTACTGGATGAATCAGTGTTTCTGAGCAAATCTCTTGAGTGAATGATTCAATGACTCACTCATAAAGACTTCACTTGTTTCATTACTGGATGAATCAGTGTTTTTGAGCAAATCTCTTGAGTGAATGATTCAATGACTCACTCATAATGACGTCACTTGTTTCATTACTGGATGAATCAGTGTTTTTGAGCAAATCTCTTGAGTGAATGATTCATTGACTCACTCATAAAGGCTTCACTTGTTTCATTACTGGATGAATCAGTGTTTCTGAGCAAATCTCTTGAGTGAATGATTCAATGACTCACTCATGAAGACTTCACTTGTTTCATTACTGGATGAATCAGTGTTTCTGAGCAAATCTCTTGAGTGAATGATTCAATGACTCACTCATAAAGACTTCACTTGTTTCATTACTGGATGAATCAGTGTTTTTGAGCAAATCTCTTGAGTGAATGATTCAATGACTCACTCATAATGACGTCACTTGTTTCATTACTGGATGAATCACTGTTTTTGAGCGAATCTCTTGAGTGAATGATTCAATGACTCACTCATAAAGACTTCACTTGTTTCATTACTGGATGAATCAGTGTTTCTGAGCAAATCTCTTGAGTGAATGATTCAATGACTCACTCATAATGACGTCACTTGTTTCATTACTGGATGAATCACTGTTTTTGAGCGAATCTCTTGAGTGAATGATTCAATGACTCACTCATAATGACGTCACTTGTTTCATTACTGGATGAATCAGTGTTTCTGAGCAAATATCTTGAGTGAATGATTCAATGACTCACTCATAATGACGTCACTTGTTTCATTACTGGATGAATCAGTGTTTCTGAGCAAATCTCTTGAGTGAATGATTCAATGACTCACTCATAAAGGCTTCACTTGTTTCATTACTGGATGAATCAGTGTTTTTGAGCAAATCTCTTGAGTGAATGATTCAATGACTCACTCATGAAGACTTCACTTGTTTCATTACTGGATGAATCAGTGTTTCTGAGCAAATCTCTTGAGTGAATGATTCAATGACTCACTCATAAAGACTTCACTTGTTTCATTACTGGATGAATCAGTGTTTTTGAGCAAATCTCTTGAGTGAATGATTCAATGACTCACTCATAATGACGTCACTTGTTTCATTACTGGATGAATCAGTGTTTTTGAGCAAATCTCTTGAGTGAATGATTCATTGACTCACTCATAAAGGCTTCACTTGTTTCATTACTGGATGAATCAGTGTTTCTGAGCAAATCTCTTGAGTGAATGATTCAATGACTCACTCATAAAGACTTCACTTGTTTCATTACTGGATGAATCAGTGTTTCTGAGCAAATCTCTTGAGTGAATGATTCAATGACTCACTCATAAAGACTTCACTTGTTTCATTACTGGATGAATCAGTGTTTTTGAGCAAATCTCTTGAATGAATGATTCAATGACTCACTCATAAAGGAAGGCTTCACTTGTTTCATTACTGGATGAATCAGTGTTTTGAGTCAATGATTCAATGACTCGATCATAAAGACTTCACTTGCTTCATTACAGGATGAATCAGTGTTTTTGAGCAAATCTCTTGAGTGAATGATTCAATGACTCACTCATAAAGACTTCACTCGTTTCATTACTGGATGAATCAGTGTTTCTGAGCAAATCTCTTGAGTGAATGATTCAATGACTCACTCATAATGACGTCACTTGTTTCATTACTGGATGAATCAGTGTTTTGAGGGAATCTCTTGAATGAATGATTCAATGACTCACTCATAAAGACTCACTCGATACATTACAGGATGAATCAGTGTTTTTGAGCAAATCTCTTGAATGAATGATTCAATGACTCACTCATTAAGACTCACTCGATACATTACAGGATGAATCAGTGTTTTGAGTGAATCTCTTGAATGAATGATTCAATGACTCACTCATAAAGACTCACTTGTTACATTACAGGATGAATCAGTGTTTTGAGTGAATCTCTTGAATGAATGATTCAATGACTCACTCATAAAGACTCACTCGATACATTACAGGATGAATCAGTGTTTTGAGTGAATCTCTTGAATGAATGATTCAATGACTCACTCATAAAGACTCACTTGTTACATTACAGGATGAATCAGTGTTTTTGAGCAAATCTCTTGAATGAATGATTCAATGACTCACTCATAAAGACTTCACTCGTTTCATTACTGGATGAATCAATGTTAGTGTCTATTTATGATACTTTGTTTTCTAGTAAACAATAACGCTGTTTGTAATATTATATATGTATGAATCCCTCGCTGTCAGAGCAGGAAGATGAATCACGTCAGTAACTGATGTCATGTCTGTGGATGATGATGATGATGATGAAGATGAAGAAGGATACGCTGATGAGATCTCCTTCCTGAAGATAGTCCCTCATGGCCAGCTCATCCTGCGTGGATCGTCGTCTCTGACAGACACACACACACACACACACACACACACTTCAGAGCGCGGTCACATGAGCCTGACGTGCAGTGGGGCGGGGGGGTTTCTCACCAGCTCTCCTCCGGGCAGATTGACGGATGACAGCAGCAGAACTGAGTCCAGACGCGAGTTCGTCTCCACCTTCCATCGCTTCTGCTGCACCTGCACATTTACAGAGACACACGCCATCAGAGCCTCAGAGACGAGATCGAGATCATCATCAACCATCAACCACACAAACCTCCGTAATCCTGCCCACAACCACATCACCGACCTCACCGTTATACCTGCGGGAGAGAGAGAGAGTTAAGAGTGTGTGTGAGAGCGGGAGAGTGTGTGAGTGAGAGAGTTAAGAGTGTGTGTGAGAGAGGGAGTGAGTGTGTGCGTGTGTGTGTGTGTGTGTGTGAGAGCGGGAGAGTGTGTGAGTGAGAGAGTTAAGAGTGTGTGTGAGAGAGGGAGTGTGTGTGAGAGAGTTAAGAGTGTGTGTGAGAGAGGGAGTGTGTGTGAGAGCGGGAGTGTGTGTGAGAGAGTTAAGAGTGTGTGTGAGAGAGGGAGTGTGTGTGAGAGCGGGAGTGTGTGTGAGAGAGTTAAGAGTGTGTGTGAGAGAGGGAGTGTGTGTGAGAGAGTTAAGAGTGTGTGTGAGAGAGTTAAGAGTGTGTGTGAGAGAGTTAAGAGTGTGTGTGAGAGCGGGAGTGTGTGTGAGAGAGTTAAGAGTGTGTGTGAGAGAGGGAGTGTGTGTGAGAGCGGGAGTGTGTGTGAGAGAGTTAAGAGTGTGTGTGAGAGCGGGAGTGTGTGTGAGAGAGTTAAGAGTGTGTGTGAGAGAGGGAGTGTGTGTGAGAGAGTTAAGAGTGTGTGTGAGAGCGGGAGTGTGTGTGAGAGAGTTAAGAGTGTGTGTGAGAGCGGGAGTGTGTGTGAGAGAGTTAAGAGTGTGTGTGAGAGAGGGAGTGTGTGTGAGAGAGTTAAGAGTGTGTGTGAGAGAGTTAAGAGTGTGTGTGAGAGCGGGAGTGTGTGTGAGAGAGTTAAGAGTGTGTGTGAGAGCGGGAGTGTGTGTGAGAGAGTTAAGAGTGTGTGTGAGAGAGGGAGTGTGTGTGAGAGAGTTAAGAGTGTGTGTGAGAGAGTTAAGAGTGTGTGTGAGAGAGGGAGTGTGTGTGAGAGAGTTAAGAGTGTGTGTGAGAGCGGGAGTGTGTGTGAGAGAGTTAAGAGTGTGTGTGAGAGCGGGAGTGTGTGTGAGAGAGTTAAGAGTGTGTGTGAGAGAGGGAGTGTGTGTGAGAGAGTTAAGAGTGTGTGTGAGAGAGTTAAGAGTGTGTGTGAGAGAGGGAGTGTGTGTGAGAGAGTTAAGAGTGTGTGTGAGAGCGGGAGTGTGTGTGAGAGAGTTAAGAGTGTGTGTGAGAGAGGGAGTGTGTGTGAGAGAGTTAAGAGTGTGTGTGAGAGAGGGAGTGTGTGTGAGAGAGTTAAGAGTGTGTGTGAGAGCGGGAGTGTGTGTGAGAGAGTTAAGAGTGTGTGTGAGAGCGGGAGTGTGTGTGAGAGAGTTAAGAGTGTGTGTGAGAGCGGGAGTGTGTGTGAGAGAGTTAAGAGTGTGTGTGAGAGAGGGAGTGTGTGTGAGAGAGTTAAGAGTGTGTGTGAGAGCGGGAGTGTGTGTGAGAGAGTTAAGAGTGTGTGTGAGAGAGGGAGTGTGTGTGCGTGAGAGAGCGGGAGTGTGTATGAGTGAGAGAGTCAAGAGTGTGTGTGAGCGTGTGTGTGTGAGTGTGTGAGTGTGTGTGTGTGTGAGAGTGTGTATGAGTGAGAGAGTCAAGAGTGTGTGTGAGCGTGTGTGTCAAGTGTACAGGTGCTGGTCATATAATTGGAATATCATCAAAAAGTTGATTTATTTGACTAATTCCATTTAAAAAGTGAAACTTGAGAAAGAGAGAGAGATAGTGTGTGTGTGTGTGTGTGTGTGTGTGTGTGTGTGTGTGTGTGTGTGTGTGTGTGTGTGTGTGTGTGTGTGTGTGTGTGTGTACCTGGTCTTCAGCGGCTTCACACAGATGAGTTTGTTGACCCGCTCCACCTGTCCAGCCACTGAAGCCGTGAGCCGCTCTCCATCCATATAGGTGCCATGACCCCTGAGGAAAACACACACACACACACACACACACACACACACACACACACACAGAGAGAGAGAGAGAGAGAGATAGTTCACAACCTACACCTGCGAGTATATAACAGACATCAGTAGGAAAAGCAGGAAAAACTGATATTAACAAATAAAGTTAGTTTTCCCTCAGGATGTAATGATGTTTACGGAGTCAGGTCAGCATCAGTGAGCAGCACCAGTCACATGGAGCCCGTGTGTGTGTGTGTGTGTGTGTGTGTGTGTGTGTGTGTGTGTGTGTGTGTGTGTGTGTGTGTGTGTGTGTGTGTGTGTGTACCTCATGAAGCCCGTGTCCGAGGTGATGACGTCTCCGGGCACCACCAGGTGTTTGTCGTCCCGCTGAGGCTGATCTGTGGTCAGTGAGACGTGTTTGTGCAGCGCGGGAAGCCTCATCTCCACCGCCATCTTTACACACCGGAAGCGCGCGCAGCGGCAGAGGACGCGCGCCCGTTTCATAATAAAACCGCGACTCTATTCATTTTAAGTCGTTATGACATCGAAATTTTAATTTGAGTAGATTATTAATTAGTTAAATAACAATACATTTTCCTAAATTACTTTTTAAAGGTGTGCTGTCAAATTTGCGAACTTTTATTTTGTAATGAGACGCGTGTCCGCTAGAGGGAAGCGTTGAGTTTATTATAAGAGGAATACGTGTTTATGTTTTGTCTCATTTAATCTCTTTACTAAATGGAAAAAATATTTGCTGGAGGAAAGTATGGTTATTACCACAGAAATATTAGAAATAAGATTAAAGAAATCTCATATAAGCTTATTCACAGATTTTATCCAGCAAGCCGTTATTTACAAAAGTTTAAACTATAGGGATAAATGTGAATTGTATTTTTTGTGACAAAGATGAAGAAACTGCCTTGCACTTATTTTGGCACTGAACATATTCTGTCACATTATGGTGTAAGGTTCAAAAATATATAAATATATTGTGGGAAAATGTACTCTTTGGCTTTACTTACTATTCTAGACAAGAAGAACATTACTTTTATTTATTAATTTAATTATATTATTAACCAAATTCCACATTCATAAGTGTAAATTGACCAATAAGAAACCAAATTTTGTAATTTTACTGACTGAAATATGTATATATATATATATTGACAGTATCAGAGATTTTCATCTATGGATGTATGCATTTTCTGTTTTTGCTCTATTTTTTCCCCCTGGCAACATTTTTTATTTTAATTTTTTTTTCTTCTTCTTCTCATTTTCTTTTTCTTGTTATACTGTTTCCTGTGACATTGTTATTGTTCATTGAATAATAATAAAAAGAGTAATAAGTGTCAATAAATAAATAAATAAACACGGTGTACATCTGTACACAATATTACATACAATACACAATACATAAAACAAGTAGCATTTCTTCAGACATTTTTTTTTAACATAAACACGTAAACATTTTTTTAAAATAAAGTTCTATTTTTTGTGAGTTTGTAACAACATATTTAGTACATTCACCTGCTCAAAACTGGCTCTTTTATTGAATTCAATACAAATAAATTAATAAACACATTGTACATTTTTTATTTTTTTATTCAAGAAGTAACAAATTACAATAGTGCAAACACACATCTCTTATAAATCTATAACTTTCCAACAATATGCTTAATAAACAAGTAAAATAATTTTGCACAATCATAGGATAAAAATGGAAAGAAATAAAAAGAACGGAACATACAGAGAAAAAAAAGGCACCCAGAAAATAATCATGAAACATGAAAGATCTCATCATATTTCATCCAAAAATATGTGCATTTCTATTTTCAATTATTCTTAGTGATTTGATTTAATAATCTACTTCACATAAAAACTAGGAATTTTATTAAGAACCTTTACCACAAGAATAAAGAAGTTAACAGAAGATTCTGAAGATTTGTTTGGGTTTTCAAAAAGACAAATGATGTCCTTAATGCATATATTACAGTTCATATTCATTTTAGAAAAACAGTTAGAGCTCAAATCATTCCAGAACATTGATAAACAAAAGCCAGATGTCTTCATTTTCACTCTTACAGAAGGTGCTTATAAATCATCTGCATCATAAAAGTGCATTACATATAATGCAGAATTTTAAAATGCACTTCTCTTATTTTATTGGGTATGCAATATTGATATTATCCATGTTTTCCTCCATTTAATGTTATCTATTATACAACCCCAAAATATGTCCCCTTGGAGTAATTACATTTCTTGAGAGAGTTGACGGATAAATGTATTATTACAATATTTACTTCACCTCCTATAAACACATTGTACTTTTTTATTTTATTTTTTATTATTATGCACAAAATTAACAACAACTACACTTACAAAGAACAAAAAAACAATAAGAGTTACCAACAATGCTCCAAAAGCTTAAAGGACTTACACCATAAAGATGCATTTTCTTAATGAGTTTACATATATATCAAAAGAGTTTTCTTTGAATATGTACATTTATGAATGTAAAATTTAGCATAATAAAGCAGTAAATTACAAATAAATTTACAATGAGAAGCGTCTAAATTCAAAGAATAACCAAAAAACACAATTTTTGGGGTTATACAAAAGTTTGGACATAATTATTTTCTAACAAAATGTGAAAAATCAATCCAGAAGACTTTACAATAAGTACAGTCCCAAAATAAGTGATTTATCGTCTCTGAAGGCAAAAAGAGTTAAATACTGTTAAATTGAGCAAGTTTATAATTTAACAATTATGGATAATTATGATAATAGAGACTTCAACAACTTTATTAGATAAGAAGAATTTTTGTCGAAGAAAAACACATTGTACAGTCATAGCGTATAAAACGCGTTCGTGACGCGCTATCTGAAGTGGGCGTGGTCTCGCCTGTCAGTCTTCCGGGGGCGTGTCGAATCGATCCCCACACACACACACACACACACACACTCAGAATCTGTCGGATCGCGATGAGCGCGGCTCCGGGGTTCGGGAAGGCGCTGGTCATCATCACCGGGGCGTCGAAAGGCTTCGGCCGGGCTCTGGCTCTCCGCCTGGCGGCGCGTGTGTCGGCGGGCTCGGTTCTGGTGCTCGCGGCCCGCTCCGGTGACCGACTGCGCGAGCTGGAGCTGGAGCTGCTCCGTGGGGACTCCGCGCTCACCGTCCGCTGTGTGGCGGCGGATCTGGGCAGTAAAGCGGGAGTCGAGAGCCTGATCTCCGCCGCCAGAGACAGCGCGAGCGACCCGCTCCTCCAGCGGCTGATGCTCTTCAACAACGCAGGTGAGCGACGCCGGCTGACGTCAGCACGTCACACGGACGTCACACGTCATGTTATTTGTGGCAAACATTGAAATAATGAGATAATGCTTTAATCAAATCACTAAGAATTATCTAAAATAGAAAATGTACATCTTTTTTGAAGAAATATGATGAGATCTTTCATGTTACATGATTATTTTCTGGTTGCCGTTTATTTATTTATTTTTCTCTGTATGTTCCGTTCTTTTTATTTCTTTCCATTTTTATCCTATGATTGTGCAAAATTATTTTACTTGTTTATTAAGCATATTGTTGGAAAGTTTTATATATATATATATATAGATGTGTGTTTGCACTATTGTAATTTGTTATTTCTTGAATAAATTTTTTTTTAAAATAAATTAGATAATGTCAATTATCATAATCATCATTTCGATTTATTTTTTTACATCTCATAATTATAATTTAGTGTGTTGTACTTTTGATTTTTAATCTCTTTTTTTTATCTGTCATCATTACCTAATTTATTTTGTAATATTTGGACTTTTATGTCATAATTAATTTTTTTTATCTCATAAATGTAACTTTTTATGTCATAATTTCATCTTTTACATGTGATTTGTTGTTGTGATTTTGCTTTTGTATGTCAATTAAAAAATGTAATATCATAATTAATTTTTTTCTCATAATTATGATTTAATATATCAAAATTGTTACTGTATTTTTGTCATAAAAAGTCATAATTTCTCATATTTGATCTTTTTATCAAATACATTTTTTTCTCATAATTTTGGTTTAGTATGTCAATTTAAATGTATGTTTAAATCAATTCAACTTTGTTTCTCATAATTTCATCTTTTTATCAAAAGTAACTTTTTATGTCATAATTTTGATTCGTCAATTTAAAATTTTAAATGACATAATTTACAAAAATTGTCACAATTACGACTTCTTATAATTTTGACTTTTCATAACTTCATCTTTTACATGTGATTTATCTCATAATTTTGCTTTTGTATGTCAATTAAAATGTTTAATATTATAATTAATTTTAATCTCATAATTTTAAGTTTTTCCTCATAATTATGATTTAGTATATCAACATTTTTACTGTATTTTTTGTCATAAGTCATAATTTCTCATATTTGGACTTTTTATCAAATACATTTTTTTCATAATTTTGGTTTAGTATGTCAATTTAAATCATTTCAACTTTGTTTCTCATAATTTCATCTTTTTATCAAAAGTAATTTTTAATGTCATAATTTTGATTCGTCAATTTAAAATGTTAAATGTCATAATTTACAAAAATTATGTCACAATTACGACTTGTTATAATTTTGACTTTTCATAATTTCATCTTTTAAATGTGATTTATCTCATAATTTTGATTTAGTATGTCGATTTAAATTTTGATCTAATCATTTTAACTTTTTATCATAATTATGACTTAGTATATCATAAGTATTTACTACATTTTTTGTCATAAGTCATAATTTCGAATTTTATCATAATTTAAACTTTTTCTCATATTTTGAATTTTTATCAACTAAAACTTCTCTCATAATTTTGGTTTAGTATGTCAATTTAAATTTTTTATCTCATAATTTTAAGTTTTTCTCATAATTATGACGTGATCTTTTTGGCATCATATAAAGTCCATTAGGACAGAAAGTCGTAATTTCTAATTTTAACTTTTTGATTTGTAAATATCAAATATGATTTGTCATAATTTCAACTTTGTTTCTCATCATTTCATCTTTTTATCAGAAGTAACTTTTTATGTCGTTATTTTGATTTGTCAATTCAAAGTTTTAATGTCATAATTTTAAAAATGATGTCACAATTACGACTTAATGTCAGAATTTTGACTTTTTATCTCAATTTTGATTTTTATCCTCATAATTTCGTTTTTTTTATCTCCTGAATGTATCCTTTTCTCATAAGTATCACTTGGTATCTCATCATTTTGACTTAATATTTTTGGTCATAAAAACTCCATGATGACAGAAATTCATAATTTCCAATTTTATCATAATTTTAAATTATCTCATAATTTTTACTTTTTTCTCAGTTTCGATTTGTCATAATTTCAACTTTAATTCTCATAATTTCATCTCATAATTATACATTTTTAAATTATGACATGTCATAATTTCATTTTTATCTCATAAATGTAACTTTTATGTCTTTTAAAAACTAAACTTTTTTGAAATGTGATTTATCTCATAATTTTGATTTAGTATGTCGATTAAATTTTTTATCTAATAATTTTAACTCTCATAATTATGACTTTTAATTTTTAATTTAAATTTTTTACTTATTTTTTGTCATAAAAAGTCATAATTTCGAATTTTACCATAATTTAAACTTTTTCTCATATTTGGACTTTTTAATAAAAAATACAAAAAATGATCTCAATTTTGTTTTAGTATGTCAATTAAAATTTTTTATCTCATAATTTTGTTTTTCTCATAATTATGATGTGATCTTTTTGACATCATAAAAAGTCCATTAGGACAGAAAGTCGTCATTTCGAATTTAATCTCCTAATTTTAAAGTTTTCTCAAATATGACTTGTCATAATTTCAACTTTGTTTCTCATAATTTCATCTTTTTATCAAAAATAACTTGTCATAATTTAGATTTGTCAATTTCAATTTTTACTGTCATAATTTTGACTTCATTTTTTTTGTCATAAAAAGTCCATTATGACAGAAATTAATAATTTCCAATTTTACCATAATTTAAACTTTTTCTCAGTTTCGACTTAATTTCGTCATAATTTCAACTTTAATTCTCATAATTTCTTTTTTTTATGTCATAATACATCAAAATTATGAGATAAAAATTTATATTTATGAGAATAAAAACTTAAAGATGAAATTAGGGGGAAATCGAAATTAAGACATTGTCATAATTGTGAAAAGTCAAAATATGAGGAAAAAGTTTAAATTATGAGAATTTCTTAAATATGATGTCATAATTTCATCTTTTTATCTCATAAATGACTTAGTAGGTCAATTTATATTTTTAATCTCATAATTTCACATTTTCTTAACTTTTTCTCAAATATAACTTGTCATAATTTCAACTTTATTTCTCATAGTTTCATCTTTTTATCAAAAGTAACTTTTTATGTCATAATTTTGATTTGTCAATTTAAAGTTTTAATGTCATAATTTTGACTTTTTTCATAATTTCATCTTTTTTTTCTCATAATTATCACTTGGTATCTCATAATTTTGACTTTATTTTTTATTTTTTCAGAAAAAGACAAAAATGAATAATTTCCAATTGTACCATAATTTAATTTATCTAATAATTTTAACTTTTTTCTCAGTTTTGACATGTCATAATTTCATCTTTTAAAAATTATAAGATAAAAATTTACATTTATGAGATGATAAAAATCCGAGAATAAAAATGTAAAGACGAAATTAGGGGAAAATCGAAATTGACATATTAAGTCATAATTGTGAAAAGTCAAAATTATGAGAATTTCTCAAATATGATATCATAATTTCATCTTTTTATCTCATAAATGTAATTTTTTTATAATTTTGACTTAGGTCAATTTAAATGTTTAATCTCATAATTTAAAATGTTCTTATTTTTCCTCATGATTTAGAGTTTTTGTCATAGTCCTGATAATATGGGCTCATCTGTGTTTCCCTGATGCTGATTGGCTGTTCCCCATGTCATGTGACTCAGGCTCCCTCGGGGACGTGTCGCGGTTCTGCCGGGATTTCTCTGATCTGGACGAGGTGAGCTCGTACCTGAGTGTGAACGTCAGCTCTGCGCTGTGTGTGACGGCGGGGGTGCTAAGCTCCGCCCCCCCGCGGGCCGGCCTGACCCGATTGGTGGTGAACATCAGCTCTCTGTGTGCGCTCCGCCCCTTCCCCTCCTGGGTGCTGTACTGCGGCGGGAAGGCGGCGCGCGACATGATGTTCCGCGTGCTGGCCGAGGAGGAGCCGGACCTCAGGGTGCTCAACTACGCCCCAGGTGGGAGGAGCCACGCTCATTAAACACCTCCTCTCACACACTGCAGTCCGTTAAGGGTGTGTGTGGCCATAGATATACATCATAAAGGCTAGATGTCTCGTCCGCTCCTGGCGGCCATCTTGTCACTCTCAGCTCGCTCACTCATTGTGTTTTTTAACTTGCTCAATTTTCTACCGATTTTCAAACTGTTTGGTTTGTTATAAACGTCAGAGATGTAGTTATGACACTGCATACTTCAAGCATCCAGACTTATAGCCACGTTAATAACGTTTGTAAGAAACCAAACCATTTGTAAATCCGTCCAGATTTCAGCGAGATGAGAGTATTTGTGTTCAGATCACTCGCCTTACATCAGGAGCTCGCTTACAAGATGGCCGCCGGTGATGACGTCAGAGACTCCGCCCTAAGACATCTAGCCTTTATTATGTACATCTATGACATCAGAGCCCGCCAGAAAGCTGGCCTGTGACAAAATGGCCGCCAGTGATGACGTTAGAAACTCCGCCCTAAGACATCTAGCCTTTATTATGTATATCTATGACATCAGAGCCCGCCAGAAAGCTGGCCTGTGACAAAATGGCCGCCGGTGATGACGTTAGAGACTCCGCCCTAAGACATCTAGCCTTTATTATGTATATCTATGACATCAGAGCCCGCCAGAAAGCTGGCCTGTGACAAAATGGCCGCCGGTGATGACGTTAGAGACTCCGCCCTAAGACATATGGCCTTTATTATGTATATCTATGACATCAGAGCCCGCCAGAAAGCTGGCCTGTGACAAAATGGCCGCCAGTGATGACGTTAGAGACTCCGCCCTAAGACATCTAGCCTTTATTATGTATATCTATGACATCAGAGCCCGCCAGAAAGCTGGCCTGTGACAAAATGGCCGCCGGTGATGACGTTAGAGACTCCGCCCTAAGACATCTAGCCTTTATTATGTATATCTATGACATCAGAGCCCGCCAGAAAGCTGGCCTGTGACAAAATGGCCACCAGTGATGACGTTAGAGACTCCGCCCTAAGACATCTAGCCTTTATTATGCATATCTATGACATCAGAGCCCGCCAGAAAGCTGGCCTGTGACAAAATGGCCACCAGTGATGACGTTATAGACTCCGCCCTAAGACATCTAGCCTTTATTATGTATATCTATGACATCAGAGCCCGCCAGAAAGCTGGCCTGTGACAAAATGGCCGCCGGTGATGACGTTAGAGACTCCGCCCTAAGACATCTAGCCTTTATTATGTATATCTATGACATCAGAGCCCGCCAGAAAGCTTGCCTGTGACAAAATGGCCGCCGGTGATGACGTTAGAGACTCCGCCCTAAGACATCTAGCCTTTATTATGCATATCTATGACATCAGAGCCCGCCAGAAAGCTGGCCTGTGACAAAATGGCCGCCGGTGATGACGTCAGAGACTCCGCCCTAAGACATCTAGCCTTTATTATGTATATCTATGACATCAGAGCCCGCGAGAAAGGTGGCCTGTGACAAAATGGCCACCAGTGATGACGTTAGAGACTCCGCCCTAAGACATCTAGCCTTTATTATGCATATCTATGACATCAGAGCCCGCCAGAAAGCTGGCCTGTGACAAAATGGCCGCCGGTGATGACGTCAGAGACTCCGCCCTAAGACATCTAGCCTTTATTATGTATATCTATGACATCAGAGCCCGCCAGAAAGCTGGCCTGTGACAAAATGGCCGCCGGTGATGACGTTAGAGACTCCGCCCTAAGACATCTAGCCTTTATTATGTATATCTATGACATCAGAGCCCGCCAGAAAGCTTGCCTGTGACAAAATGGCCGCCGGTGATGACGTTAGAGACTCCGCCCTAAGACATCTAGCCTTTATTATGTATATCTATGACATCAGAGCCCGCCAGAAAGCTGGCCTGTGACAAAATGGCCGCCGGTGATGACGTCCGAGACTCCGCCCTAAGACATCTAGCCTTTATTATGTATATCTATGACATCAGAGCCCGCCAGAAAGCTTGCCTGTGACAAAATGGCCGCCGGTGATGACGTTAGAGACTCCGCCATAAGACATCTAGCCTTTATTATGTATATCTATGACATCAGAGCCCGCCAGAAAGCTTGCCTGTGACAAAATGGCCGCCGGTGATGACGTTAGAAACTCCGCCCTAAGACATCTGGCCTTCATTATGTATATCTATATGTGTGTGTGTGTTCCCGCAGGGCCGCTGGACACTGATATGCAGCTTCAGGCGCGCAGCAGCTCTGCGGATGGCGCTCTGAGGAACACCTTCAGCCTCATGCACGCTCAGGGTCAGCTGCTCACCTGTGACCAGTCCATCAGCAAACTCATGCAGGTGCTGCTGGACGACACCTTCCCCTCGGGAGCACACCTGGACTACTACGACCTGTAGCGATCGCCTGCTCTCCTGAGTCAAGCGCTTCACAAACAAGAACAGATGTAGGGGCGGGGCTTGAGTGTGTCTGTGGGGAACTGATTGGACGGTTGTGGTTTGCTATTGGCTGATCTCATGTGAGTGACAGGTGGCCCCGCCCTCATCATCAGAGAAGAGATTACATTATTCTGACTCAAGATTATTAACACGATAATGATGTGCAACGATCAGTAAAACTAGAACTGTCCGTTTTGATTTCATGGTGATTGAACTTTAGTTAAAGGTGTGTGTAAGTGTGTATGTTTTAGGTTGTGAATTGCACCCCCTCCCTCCCTTTGGAAGCACATAGAGAAGCTACGGTGGACCACACAGGACAAAAATGTGGTTGTCTGAGAGAGCAGAGAGTGACTAGCGCTCTGTAGAGAAGTTTGTCCCTTTAGGGCTACCGTAGAAACATGACGGAAAACAAATCTATTAATTTTAAAAAAAAATAAAAAAGTTAATAAAAAATAAAAAAACTGAGATTAGGTCGAAATTATGACCAAAAAATGAAATTATGAGATACTAAATCGTAATTCTAACAAAAAAAAGTTCAAATACAAATTTCTGAGATAGAAAAAACTGAGATTAGATCGAAATTAACTCAGGAATTTGGATTTGAACTTTTTTTGTTAGAATTATGATTTAGTATCTCATAATTTCATTTTTTTTTTGTTATAATTTCGACCTAATCTCAGTTTTTTTATCTCATAAAATTTGAATTTGATTTTTTTTGTTATAATTTCGACCTAATCTCAGTTTTTTTATCTCATAAAATTTGAATTTGAATTTTTTTGTTAGAATGATTTCGTATCTCATAATTAATTTTTTTTGTCATAATTTCGACCTAATCTCATTTTTTTTTAATCTCAGAAATTTGAATTTGAACTCTTTTGTTAGAATTATGATTTAGTATCTCATAATTACATTTTTTTGTCATAATTTCGACCTAATTGTGAATGCCACCCCCCCTCCCGTAGAGAACAGTGGCCCACACAGGACAAAAATGTGGTTGTCTGAGAGAGCAGAGAGTGACTAGCGCTCTGTAGAGAAGTTTGTCCCTTTAGGGCTACCGTAGAAACATGACGGAAAACCATAGACTGTAAGATAATCTGGCCGTAGAGTCCGTGGCGTCACTCATAGGATCTGGAGAGAGTTCTGAAGAGTAAAGTCGGGTCGAGCTGGCCGTCGCCATCTTGTCACCGCGTCACTCCCGGATAACAGAAAATGGGCAAAGAGGCGGGACGTGGGCGGAGCTGAGGCGATGACTAACAGACAGCAGACACACGGCAATCCACCTGTCACTCAAAGTGGCCACGCCCTTAATTATGCAGAACTTTAAGGCATTATATAATGTAAACGAATGAGTTATAAAAACATCCCCCCCCTCCCCTCACAGTGTATTATATTGCATTTCTGTCAATAGATCCTCATAAATACTACACACTGCACCTTTAATTAATTAAACTCCCTATCGGAGAGGAGAGAGAGCTGTCATAATCATTTCAAATTTACTTTCTCATAATTTTTGTCTTTTTGTCATAATTTCGACCTAATCTCAGTTTTTTTTTAATCTCAGAAATTAGAATTTGAACTTTTTGTGTTACAATTATGATTTAGTGTCTCATAATTGAATTTTTTTTGTCATAATTTTGACCTAATCTGTTTTTTATCTCAGAAATTTGAATTTGAATTTTTTTTGTTAGAATTATGATTTAGTATCCCATAATTAAATTTTTTTCAATTTCGACCTAATCTCAGTTTATTTTATCTCAGAAGTGTTACTTTATCTGATAATCTGACTGTATGATGTCCGTCTGAGCTGTAATGAAGATTTCCAGTGCCTTGATTTGAGTTGATAAAGCGCAGATTAATGAGTTGTGATGAGGTGTGTGTGTGTGTGTGTGTGTGTGTGTGTGTGTGTGTGTGTGTGTGTGTACTCATGTAATCACGGGTGTTTGTCATGTGAAGATCACTAAAGGCTTTACTTTCATGTGCAAACGTGTCTTTATTCAGGAGTGCTCACTTTATGTCTTGAATTGCTAGCTGTATTTTTTCAAATATAAAAAATATATTTTTATACAGTCATGGCCAAAAGTGTTGGCACAGCTGATAAATATGATCAGAGATGGCTGTAATAATAAATCTGTATTGTTTATCCTTTTGATCTATCATTGAAGAAAATTTGCAAAAACCTTTCATTGAAGTAAAAGAATTGGAAGTGGGGGGAAACTCACATTATAAAATAAATGCTTTTCTAACCCTTCTATAGGGGTCAGGTCATCATCACTCATTCTCTATAGGGGTCAGGCCATCCTCACTCATTCTCTATAGGGGTCAGGTTATCATCACTCATCCTCTATAGGGGTCAGGTCATCATCACTCATCTTCTACAGGGGTCAGGTCATCATCACTCATCTTCTACAGGGGTCAGGTCATCATCGCTCATCCTCTATAGGGGTCAGGTCATCATCACTCATCCTCTATAGTGTTCAGGTCATCATCACTCATCCTCTATAGGGGTCAGACTATCCTCACTCATTCTCTATAGGGGTCAGGTCATCATCACTCATTCTCTATAGGGGTCAGGTCATCATCACTCATCCTCTATAGGGGTCAGGTCATCATCACTCATCCTCTATAGTGTTCAGGTCATCATCACTCATCCTCTATAGGGGTCAGGTCATCATCACTCATCCTCTATAGGGGTCAGGTCATCATCACTCATCCTCTATAGGGGTCAGGTCATCATCACTCATTCTCTATAGGGGTCAGGTCATCATCACTCATCCTCTATAGTGTTCAGGTCATCATCACTCATCCTCTATAGGGGTCAGGTCATCATCACTCATCCTCTATAGGGGTCAGGTCATCATCACTCATCCTCTATAGTGTTCAGGTCATCATCACTCATCCTCTATAGGGGTCAGGTCATCATCACTCATCCTCTATAGGGGTCAGGTCATCATCACTCATCCTCTATAGGGGTCAGGTCATCATCACTCATCCTCTATAGTGTTCAGGTCATCATCACTCATCCTCTATAGGGGTCAGGTCATCATCACTCATCCTCTATAGGGGTCAGGTCATCATCACTCATCCTCTATAGGGTTCAGGTCATCATCACTCATCCTCTATAGGGGTCAGGTCATCATCACTCATCCTCTATAGGGGTCAGGTCATCATCACTCATCCTCTATAGGGGTCAGGCCATCCTCACTCATTCTCTATAAGGGTCAGGTCATCATCACTCATCCTCTATAGAGGTCAGGTCATCATCACTCATTCTCTATAGGGGTCAGGTCATCATCACTCATCCTCTATAGGGGTCAGGTCATCATCACTCATTCTCTATAGGGGTCAGGTCATCATCACTCATTCTCTATAGGGGTCAGGTCATCATCACTCATCCTCTATAGGGGTCAGGTCATCATCACTCATCCTCTATAGGGGTCAGGTCATCATCACTCATTCTCTATAGGGGTCAGGTCATCCTGTATAGGGGTCAGGTCATCATCACTCATTCTCTATAGGGGTGTGGTCATCATCACTCATCTTCTATAGGGGTCAGGTCATCATCACTCATCCTCTATAGGGGTCAGGTCATCATCACTCATTCTCTATAGGGGTCAGGTCATCATCACTCATCCTCTATAGGGGTCAGGTCATCATCACTCATTCTCTAAAGGGTTCAGGTCATCATCACTCATTCTCTATAGGGGTCAGGTCATCATCACTCATTCTCTATAGGGGTCAGGTCATCATCACTCATCCTTTATAGGGGTCAGGTCATCATCACTCATCCTCTATAGGGGTCAGGCTATCCTTACTCATTCTCTATAGGGGTCAGGTCATCATCACTCATTCTCTATAGGGGTCAGGTCATCATCACTCATCCTCTATAGTGTTCAGGTCATCATCACTCATCCTCTATAGGGGTCAGGCCATCCTCACTCATCCTCTATAGGGGTCAGGTCATCATCACTCATTCTCTATAGGGGTCAGGTCATCATCACTCATTCTCTATAGGGGTCAGGTCATCATCACTCATCTTCTATAGGGGTCAGGTCATCATCACTCATCCTTTATAGGGGTCAGGTCATCATCACTCATCCTCTATAGGGGTCAGGCTATCCTTACTCATTCTCTATAGGGGTCAGGCCATCCTCACTCATCCTCTATAGGGGTCAGGTCATCATCACTCATTCTCTATAGGGGTCAGGTCATCATCACTCATTCTCTATAGGGGTCAGGTCATCATCACTCATCTTCTATAGGGGTCAGGTCATCATCACTCATCCTCTATAGGGGTCAGGTCATCATCACTCATTCTCTATAGGGGTCAGGTCATCATCACTCATCCTCTATAGGGGTCAGGCCATTCTCACTCATTCTCTATAGGGGTCAGGTCATCATCACTCATCCTCTATAGGGGTCAGGTCATCATCACTCATTCTCTATAGGGGTCAGGTCATGATCACTCATTCTCTATAGGGGTCAGGTCATCATCACTCATGTTCTATAGAGGTCAGGTCATCATCACTCATCCTCTATAGGGGTCAGGTCATCATCACTCATTCTCTATAGGGGTCAGGTCATCATCACTCATTCTCTATAGGGGTCAGGTCATCATCACTCATTTTCTATGGGGTCAGGTCATCGTCACTCATTCTCTATAGGGGTCAGGTCATCATCACTCATCCTCTATAGGGGTCAGGTCATCATCACTCATTCTCTATAGGGGTCAGGTCATCATCACTCATTCTCTATAGGGGTCAGGCCATCATCACTCATCCTCTATAGGGGTCAGGTCATCATCACTCATCCTCTACAGGGGTCAGGTCATCATCACTCATCCTCTATAGGGGTCAGGTCATCATCACTCATCCTCTATAGGGGTCAGGTCATCATCACTCATTCTCTATAGGGGTCAGGTCATCATCACTCATTCTCTATAGGGGTCAGGTCATCATCACTCATCCTCTATAGGGGTCAGGTCATCATCACTCATTCTCTATAGGGGTCAGGTCATCATCACTCATTCTCTATAGGGGTCAGGCCATCCTCACTCATTCTCTATAGGGTTCAGGTCATCATCACTCATCCTCTATATGGGTCAGGTCATCATCACTCATCCTCTATAGGGTTCAGGTCATCATCACTCATTCTCTAGAGGGGTCAGGTCATCATCACTCATCCTCTATAGGGGTCAGATCATCATCACTCATCCTCTATAGGGGTCAGGTCATCATCACTCATTCTCTATAGGGGTCAGGTCATCATCACTCATCCTCTATAGGGGTCAGGTCATCATCACTCATTCTCTGTAGGGGTCAGGTCATCATCACTCATTCTCTATAGGGGTCAGGTCATCATCACTCATTCTCTATAGGGGTCAGGTCATGATCACTCATTCTCTATAGGGGTCAGGTCATCATCACTCATCCTCTATAGGGGTCAGGTCATCATCACTCATTCTCTATAGTGTTCAGGTCATCATCACTCATCCTCTATAGGGGTCAGGCTATCCTCACTCATTCTCTATAGGGGTCAGGTCATCATCAGGGGTCAGGTCATCATCACTCATCCTCTATAGGGGTCAGGTCATCATCACTCATTCTCTATAGGGGTCAGGTCATCATCACTCATCCTCTATAGTGTTCAGGTCATCATCACTCATCCTCTATGGGGTCAGGCTATCCTTACTCATTCTCTATAGGGGTCAGGTCATCATCACTCATTCTCTATAGGGGTCAGGTCATCATTACTCATCCTCTATAGTGTTCAGGTCATCATCACTCATCCTCCATAGGGGTCAGGCCATCATCACTTATCCTCTATAGGGGTCAGGTCATCATCACTCATTCTCTATAGGGGTCAGGTCATCATCACTCATCCTCTATAGGTGTCAGGTCATCATCACTCATTCTCTATAGGGGTCAGGTCATCATCACTCATTCTCTATAGGGGTCAGGTCATCATCACTCATCCTCTATAGGGGTCAGGTCATCATCACTCTTTCTCTATAGGGGTCAGGTCATCATCACTCATTCTCTATAGGGGTCAGGTCATCATCACTCATCCTCTATAGTGTTCAGGTCATCATCACTCATCCTCTATAGGGGTCAGGATATCCTCACTCATTCTCTATAGGGGTCAGGTCGTCATCACTCATTCTCTATAGGGGTCAGGTCATCATCACTCATCCTCTATAGTGTTCAGGTCATCATCACTCATCCTTTATAGGGGTCAGGCCATCCTCACTCATTCTCTATAGGGGTCAGATCATCATCACTCATTCTCTATAGGGGTCAGGTCATCATCACTCATCCTCTATAGGGGTCAGGTCATCCTCACTCATTCTCTATAGGGGTCAGGTTATCATCACTCATCCTCTATAGGGGTCAGGTCATCATCACCCATCCTCTATAGGGGTCAGGTCATCATCACTCATCCTCTATAGGGGTCAGGTCATCATCACTCATCCTCTATAGGGGTCAGGCCATCCTCACTCATTCTCTATAGGGGTCAGGTCATAATCACTCATTTTCTATAGGGGTCAGGTCATCATCACTCATCCTCTATAGTGTTCAGGTCATCATCACTCATCCTCTATAGGGGTCAGGTCATCATCACTCATCCTCTATAGGGGTTAGGCCATCCTCACTCATTCTCTATAGGGGTCAGGTCATCATCACTCATTCTCTATAGGGGTCAGGTCATCATCACTCATTCTCTATAGGGGTCAGGTCATCATCACTCACTCTCTATAGGGGTCAGGTCAGGCCATCCTCACTCATTCTCTATAGGGGTCAGGTCATCATCACTCATTCTCTATAGGGGTCAGGCCATCCTCACTCACTCTCTATAGGGGTCAGGTCAGGCCATCCTCACTCATTCTCTATAGGGGTCAGGCCATCCTCACTCATTCTCTATAGGGGTCAGGTCATCATCACTCATCCTCTATAGGGGTTAGGCCATCCTCACTCATTCTCTATACGGGTCAGGTCATCATCACTCATTCTCTATAGGGGTCAGGTCATCATCACTCATCCTCTATAGGGGTCAGGTCATCATCACTCATCCTCTATAGGGGTCAGGTCATCATCACTCATTCTCTATAGTGTTCAGGTCATCATCACTCATCCTCTATAGGGGTCAGGTCATCATCACTCATCCTCTATAGGGGTCAGGTCATCATCACTCATCCTCTATAGGGGTCAGGTCATCATCACTCATTCTCTATAGGGGTCAGGTCATCATCACTCATTCTCTATAGGGGTCAGGTCATCATCACTCATTCTCTATAGGGGTCAGGTCATCATCACTCATTCTCTATAGGGGTCAGGTCATCATCACTCATCTTCTATAGGGTTCAGGTCAGGGACTGAGATTACTTTGGCAGAAGCTTCATTCTGTGCTCAGAGACACATTTGTGTGTTGATTTTGATGTTTGTTTTGGATTGTTGTCCTGAGGGAAGATTATAAGATTTCCAGCAGAGGCCGTCAGGTTTTGATGTTTTATCTGTTGGTATTTGCTAGAAGCCATGAAACTATGATTCTGAAGATGTCCAGGACCTCCAGAAGAAACATAGGCCCACAACATTAAAGATCCAGTTGTATTTTTAACTGTGGGCATGGCATTTTTATCCCTGTTTGCACCAAACCCCTCTGGTGTGTTTGCTGCTAAAATGCTTGATTTATAGTGTCATCTGACCACAGAACCAGGTCCCGGTTTAATTTCCAGTCGTGTCTCACAACTGAATATACTGGAGTTTGTTTTTGGATGAGCGAGGAGGATTTTTCTTGAATCTCTCCCAAACAACATGTGGTGATTTTTTAAGGCTTTTTGACCCCAAGACTCCTCTGCAATTCTCCATCTGTGATCTTGGAGAGTCTTTGGCCACTGAAACTCTCCTCCATTAGCACGATATACACACACGTCAGATTCAGAACTTCTTTATTTGATTGGAACTTCTTAATTATTGCCCTGATGGGGGAAATGGGGATGTTCAATGCTTTAGCTGTTTTCTTACAGTCACTTCTATGTGTGTGTGTGTGTGTGTGTGTGTGTGTGTGTGTGTGTGTGTGTGTGTGTGTGTGTGTGTGTGTGCGTGCGTGTGTGTGTGTGTGTGTGTGTGTTGATGGAATCCAGTGTCTCTGTTCTCACTCCTCCTGGAAACTTTATGATGAAACATTCGCAGCTCTTTGGAGCGATGGCACTTTTTCCGAAAATCAATCAAGTGTGGAAGCTCTGGATTTACACACACACACACACACACACACACACACACACACTCTCAAACACACTCTCTCTCTCACACACACACACACACACTCTCTCACACACACACACACACACACACACACACACACACACACACACACACATACGCACACGCACACGCACACGCACACACACACACACACACACACACACACCTCTGATGTAAACTCACAGAGCTGCTGTTCCCCAATCCTTCCTGAGAACGTCTGACCACAGGACACTAAATAATAATAATAAAAAAAATTAAAATATGCTATTAATCTGTTAAATAGATTTAAGTAAAACTAAATATAAAACTGATTTAAATTAAAAACATTATACATTTAACAGTACATCAGGTCTCCAATTGAACATTTTCTAGTGACCGATCACATCAAAATTTTTTAGTTGGCCAAATTGAATTTCCTGAATTTTAATTGAATTAAATTGCATCAATTCACAGAAATTCTATTTGGCCAACTGAAAAATGTAGAAGTGATCGGCCACTAGAAAATGTTCAATTGGAGACCTGAATTTTTTTTACAGTGTACAGTAATATAGTAAAATATTTATAGAAAATAATTTTAGTTATCTAATAGTAATTGTCCAGCGTATAATATGTTTTTATGAAAGAGATGAGTTTAATATATGATGGTGGGGTGAAGATGGTCATCTGAAGTATTGAGCTTACACTGAAAACCACTTTATTACAGAATTATCCACTAAAAGATAAAGCGCAGGTGTTCAAACCGGCCGAAAACTACACTGTGCTCTGATTGGTCGGCTGGAGCAGTGTGCTGTGATTGGCGCCCCTTACTATAACCAGCAGTTTCAACACATGACTAACTAACTCAACCAGGCCCCGCCCCTTTATTCTGCTCATGAATTATTATAATGAGGAGTATTGTGACGTGTTGGTTCCCGGAAGAAAACTCAAGATGTTCCAGGAGTTCAGAAACACTGATAGAGAAGAGCTGCTCAACATCACAGATCCTCTTTAAAGGGTTTGTTCACCCAAAAATGTAAATTGTGTCATTAATGACTGAGCCTCATGTGGTTGGACACCCGTCAGACCTCCGTTCATCTTCAGACACAAATGAAGATATTTTAGTGTAAATCTGATGCTCTGAAAGGCCTCCATTGGCTCAACTTTACACTCTCAAGACCCTTAAAAGACACTAAAGACTAAAGTTACAAAGTCCATCTCACTACAGCGGCTCTACAATAACTTTATGAAGACGAGAATAGTTTCTGTGCGCAAAAAACCCTAAATAACGACTTATATAGTGATGACGATTTCAAAACACGGCCTCATGAAGCTTCGAAGCGTTATGAATCAGTGAGTCGATTCAGCAGTTCAGAGCGTTATGAATCAGCGAGTCAATTCGTGATTCGGATCGCGTATCAAACTGCTGAAATACGTGACTTTGGCGATCCAAACCGCTGAATCGACTCACTGATTCATAACGCTCTGAACCGCTGAATCGACTCACTGATTCATAACGCTCTGAACCGCTGAATCGACTCGCTGATTCATAACGCTCTGAACCGCTGAATCGACTCGCTGATTCATAACGCTCTGAACCGCTGAATCGACTCGCTGATTCATAACGCTCTGAACCGCTGAATCGACTCGCTGATTCATAACGCTCTGAACCGCTGAATCGACTCACTGATTCATAACGCTCTGAACCGCTGAATCGACTCGCTGATTCATAACGCTCTGAACCGCTGAATCGACTCGCTGATTCATAACGCTCTGAACCGCTGAATCGACTCACTGATTCATAACGCTCTGAACCGCTGAATCGACTCGCTGATTCATAACGCTCTGAACCGCTGAATCGACTCGCTGATTCATAACTCTCTGAACCGCTGAATCGACTCACTGATTCATAACGCTCTGAACCGCTGAATCGACTCGCTGATTCATAACACTTCGAAGCTTCATGATGCCGTGTTTTGAAATCGTCATCACAATATAAGTCGTTATTTAGGTTTTTTTTGCGCACTAAAACTATTCTCGTCTTCATAAAGTTATTGTAGAGCCGCTGTAGTGAGATGGACTTTGTAACTTTAGTCTTTAGTGTCTTTTAAGGGTCTTGAGAGTGTAAAGTTGAGCCAATGGAGGCCTTTCAGAGCATCAGATTTACACTAAAATATCTTCATTTGTGTCTGAAGATGAACGGAGGTCTGACGGGTGTCCAACCACATGAGGCTCAGTCATTAATGACACAATTTTTAATATTAGACGAGATGAACACGATGACATGACCCGTATTCAGAGATCATAAAGATGATGAGCTCGGCTCATGTTCGGTGTGGTGATGAGCAGGCGCAGCTGATGGACAGAAATACTCCTCCTTCATGCCAGCAGCAGTAACTCTCCTCTCCGCTCTATTTTTGGGCCGGCAGGGCAGGAAGCTCTGGGAACGGCGTCTGTGCCTCAGTCGGTGTCAGCATGACGGTGGAGAAGCAGGACCCTGTGGAAGTGTTCTCGGCCGGAGAGAAGGGCCGGGGTCTGCGCCTCACCCAGCCTCTGTCCGCCGGAGACGTGGTGTTCGCCGAGGCCAGCTTCGCCGCGGTGGTGTTCGACAGGTAAGATCAGCGGATCGGGAACATCTCACTGAAGAGATCCTGCTCTGACACCGGCTGTAGTAGAACAGGGGATCACCTGAGCTGATCAGAGCTGGCTATTCTGCTCTTTAGACATGAAGGATGGATTTATCTGCACAAAATAATCGTTGGTCTCGTCACGAACATAACAGCAAACAAAAATATGTTCTAAGAGCGTTTTACCAACGTTCACATTATGTTATAAAAACGTTCTCTGAACATTTACTGAGAAAATCTCCTTTAAAGTTGTCCAAATGAAGTCATTAGCAATGCATAGGGGCACATGTGTTTTTATCTTGGTTGTGTGAACGTTAGCATTCTTCAAACGTTAAATTGTATCATTCTTCAAACGTTAAGGGAACGTTACATTATATCATTCTTCAAACGTTATGGGAACGTTACATTATATCATTCTTCAAACGTTATGGGAACGTTACATTGTATCCTCCTTCAAACGTTATGGGAACGTTACATTGTGTCATTCTTCAAACGTTATGGGAACGTTACATTGTATCATTCTTCAAATGCTAAGGGAACGTTACATTGCATAACTCCTTAAACTTTATGGGAACGTTACATTGTATCATCCTTCAAACGTTATGGGAACGTTACATTGTATCATCCTTCAAACGTTATGGGAACGTTACATTGTATCATCCTTCAAACGTTAAGGGAACGTTACATTGTGTGATTCTTCAAATGTTAAGGGAACGTTACATTGTATAACTCCTTAAACGTTATGGGAACGTTACATTGTATCATCCTTCAAACGTTAAGGGAACGTTACATTGTGTGATTCTTCAAATGTTAAGGGAACGTTACATTGTATAACTCCTTAAACTTTATGGAAACGTTACATTGTATCATCCTTCAAACGTTATGGGAACGTTACATTGTATCATCCTTCAAACTTTATTGGAACGTTACATTGTATAACTCCTCAAACGTTATGGGAACGTTACATTGTATCATCCTTCAAACGTTATGGGAACGTTACATTGTATCATCCTTCAAACGTTATGGGAACGTTACATTGTGTCAGTCTTCAAACGTTATGGGAACGTTACATTGTATCATCCTTCAAACGTTATGGGAACGTTACATTGTATCATCCTTCAAACGTTATGGGAAAGTTACATTGTATCATCCTTCAAACGTTATGGGAACGTTACATTGTGTCAGTCTTCAAACGTTATGGGAACGTTACATTGTATCATCCTTCAAACGTTATGGGAACGTTACATTGTGTCAGTCTTCAAACGTTATGGGAACGTTACATTGTATCATCCTTCAAACGTTATGGGAACGTTACATTGTATCATCCTTCAAACGTTATGGGAACGTTACATTGTATCATCCTTCAAACGTTATGGGAACGTTACATTGTATCATCCTTCAAACGTTATGGGAACGTTACATTGTGTCATTCTTCAAATGTTATGGGAACGTTACATTGTGTCATCCTTCAAACGTTATGGAAACGTTACATTGTATCATCCTTCAAACATTATGGGAACGTTACATTGTATCATCCTTCAAACATTATGGGAACGTTACATTGTATAACTCCTCAAACGTTATGGGAACGTTACATTGTATCATCCTTCAAACGTTATGGGAACGTTACATTGTATCATCCTTCAAACTTTTTTGGAACGTTACATTGTATAACTCCTCAAACGTTATGGGAACGTTACATTGTATCATCCTTCAAACGTTATGGGAACGTTACATTGTATCATCCTTCAAACGTTATGGGAACGTTACATTGTGTCAGTCTTCAAACGTTATGGGAACGTTACATTGTATCATCCTTCAAACGTTATGGGAACGTTACATTGTATCATCCTTCAAACATTATGGGAACGTTACATTGTATCATCCTTCAAACGCTATGGGAACATTACATTGTATCATCCTTCAAACGTTATGGGAACGTTACATTGTATCATCCTTCAAACATTATGGGAACGTTACATTGTATCATCCTTCAAACGCTATGGGAACATTACATTGTATCATCCTTCAAACGTTATGGGAACGTTACATTGTATCATCCTTCAAACGATAAGGGAACGTTACATTGTATCATCCTTCAAACGTTACATTGTATCATCCTTCAAACGTTATGGGAACGTTACATTGTATCATCCTTCAAACGTTACATTGTATCATTCTTCAAACTTTATGGGAACGTTACATTGTATCATTCTTCAAACGTTATGGGAACGTTACATTGTATCATTCTTCAAACGTTATGGGAACGTTACATTGTATCATTCTTCAAACTTTATGGGAACGTTACATTGTATCATTCTTCAAACGTTAAGGGAATGTTACTTTTGAATGTTTTCTGAATGCTCTGAAACAACATTTAAAAAACATTAGACGAATGCCAGACTGAAGCGTAGCATGAAGGACGTACAGTTAAAGCAGAACTGCTCCACACACACATGTGATGTTCCTCGAGTGTGTGAGGAGTTCTGATGTTTGAGCTGAGCGTGTTCTGCTGAAGTGTGTGTTCTTTAATGTGACCTTTGACCCCACAGACTGAACTAAATGAAGCATTGCTTTCTCATAGGTTGAGCTAAACTGGTATTATCTGATTGTGTTCTTAAATCTAACAGCTGATTGGTCGATTGTGATCCATTACATCCCTTTCTATCACAACTGAGTCAGTTTAACTCTGAGTTCTGCTCATGTTTTAGTGAATAAACTGAGGATGATGGGAAGATGTTGAAGGTGTGACTGTATATAATAATGTTTTAAAGACCTGTTATCTTCACCAGTGTTCCAACGGTCACCCTTTATAATGTGTGTATGTGTAATTGGTGTGTGAATGATGGAAAGCAGCATCACATCAGCCTGAAGAGGGTTTAGTTCAGACACATCCTACAGGATAAGAGCTGGGATTGGGACCGTTTCATGTGTTCCTGCAGTGAAAGTGGAGATGTGTGTGTTAGTTAGTCCACACGAGTCTTTGGCTCGAGCTCAGGCCGTTTCTGAGATTCCTCTCTCATGTGACACGGCCTCCGCTTCACCGCCATAAAAAGCCACGAGCCTGTGCAAGCGTCTGCCCTGCAGAAACACACAGAGCTCGCGACCTTTGACCTTCTGGACACACATGAGCGTCAACACAAAGAGTTCACCTGGACAGTGCGTTCATGACATCAGTCTTCGGTCACGTCTTCTTAAAATAGACAGTTATGTAAGTCACATGAAGGGATGTTTCTGAGCGTGTACAGTGACACCAGAGGATCCTCGGCTTTATGATCACAGCAGAAAGTAAATATCTTTATTGGTCTCATGGACACCCAGCCCATACGGACATGTAATATATGCACATATATGTCCCTTTATCCGAGTAGTGATGTCATACGGCATATTAGCACATACACTCACCTAAAGGATTATTAGGAACACACACTAATACTGTGTTTGACCCCTTTGGCCTTCAGAACTGCCTTAACTCTACGTGGCATTGATTCAACAAGCTGCTGAAAGCATTCTTTAGAAATGTTGGCCCATATTGATAGGAGAGCATCTGCAGTTGATGGAGATTTGTGGGATGCACATCCAGGGCACGAAGCTCCCGTTCCACCACATCCCAAAGATGCTCTATTGGGTTGAGATCTGGAGACTGTGGGGCCATTTTAGTCCAGTGAACTCATTGTCATGTTCAAGAAACCAGTTTGAAATGATTGGAGCTTTGTGACGGTGCATTATCCTGCTGGAAGTAGCCATCAGAGGATGGGGACATGGTGCTCATAAAGGGATGGACATGGGCAGAAACAATGATCAGGTTGGCCGTGGCATTTAAACCATGCCCAATTTGACCTATCGTAAGCCCCTCCCATCGAAAGCCGATGAGCCAATGGCAGTTGAGTATCAGTTGCGCTGGGACCGGAACTCGGACATCTTTAGGTTTCAGCGCCATAGAGAAACATTGGAAAATCCGAAGCTCTCATCAGTTTGATGGTGTTTATGCTACAAAAATGGTAAATGTCGTGCCTGAGGAACTGCAACACTGATTCCAGGGATCCTGAGAGGATTTTCTGTTTGTCACACTCTCATTAAGTTACTATTAAAGTTAGTAATTCCCTGCTAATGTACAAACCGACTAACTATAACTAACTGTTCTCATGCAGCGGTGTAACGCGAAGGTCTACATTTCAGTGCATCTCTCCATATTAAACTGATTAAATGTGAATTTATGTAATCTTACGGTACATGAACAGTGTTGATCCTGGATGTTATCATCTGCGATCGTAACAAGAGGCTTCTCCCGTTTGCATTGAGATATGTAAATCGCTTCCAAATTAATCTCTCACCATATTTATTTTAGTTCTGTGAGTTTAGATATGTTTAAAGGTCCGCAATATCTGTCCTACTAAGGAGGACTCATATTTTGACGGGTGTTATAGTCCACGGGTAGTGAAACGAAGAGCTCGCACGCAGTTTATCGGAGTTGTTTTGCAGATACAAAGTATCTATATTATTAACTGCAGCCCCGAAAAGCATATGGTCTGTGTATATGTTTGTTTACTGTGAGTGTTTTTGTGTAATTTGCTGTGTATGTTAATGGTAATGCCACGGAGAGAGGGCTAGAGAGAGAGAGTTTGTGAATCAGACGTTAATGCGCTCTTCTTATGCTTTGTTTGTTCAGCTCTTAAGTTTGGCCATTGTGATGTATGTTCGTGTAGATGCGGGAAGGAAGAAGACGGGGTCGGCGTAACTGGGACTGCACTCTTTATTGATCTCACGATCCTCAAACTGTAACACGCACGAGGGCGTTCAAACTCAAAACATTTAATCACAACAGACAACGTTGCTCTCAAACTCAAAAGGGAGAAAAAGGGAGAGAGAAATTAGGAGCTTGTAAGAGCGGCCCACCACACAGAGCAGCCTTTATCTGGGTGAAAGCCTGCTGGCACCGCTCCGTCCACTGAACTGTATCTGGTACCTCCTTTTTAGTTAGATCAGTCAGCGGGCTAGCGAGGTCCGAATAATTAGGTACAACCCTTCTATAATATCCCGCTAGCCCCAGGAACTGTCTAACCTCCTTTTTGGTCTTGGGCCGTGGGCAGGTTGCAATGGCTGCAGTCTTGTCAATTTGGGGACGCACCTGTCCATGACCCAAGTGGAAGCCCAGATATCTTACTTCCACCCGCCCAACTGCACACTTCTTTGGGTTGGCCGTGAGCCCCGCCCTTCTCAGCGACTTCAGGACAGCGCGCAGGTGCTGCATATGCCGCTGCCAGTCCGCACTGTAGATGATAATATCATCCAAGTACGCAGCAGCATATGCAGCATGCGGCCGGAGAATCCTGTCCATCAGACGCTGGAAGGTCGCGGGAGCCCCGAACAAGCCGAAAGGAAGGGTGACAAATTGGTGTAATCCAAACGGCGTGGTGAAAGCGGTCTTTTCTTTGGACATTGGTGACAAGGGGATCTGCCAATATCCCTTGGTCAAGTCCAGCGTAGAATAAAAGCGAGCGGTTCCTAGCCGATCAAGCAATTCGTCCACCCTTGGCATTGGGTACGCATCAAATTTCGACACCGCGTTCACTTTTCTATAGTCCACACAGAACCGAACCGAGCCGTCAGGTTTTGGGACCAAAACTATCGGGCTCGCCCAGTCGCTGCTGGACTCTTCTATTACGCCCATATCCAGCATAGCCTCTAATTCCGCCTGAACAACTTTTTTTTTGTGTTCAGGTAAACGGTAGGGCCGGCTGCGAACCACCACGCCCGGCTCTGTCTCAACATGGTGTTGAATGAGGTCCGTGCGACCAGGGAGGGGCGAGAACACGTCAGCAAACTCTGCTTGCAATGTTTTAACGTCAGTGAGCTGCGACGGCGAGAGATGATCCCCCCCCGGGGCCAGAGCGAGTGATTGAGGCTTTTGAACCGCCTCTGGCCCGAGATCATCTTCTCCGCTCACCACCGTCGCAAGCAACACTGACTCCGCCTCCGACCATTTCTTTAAAAGGTTGAGGTGGTATATTTGACGTGCTCCGTCCCTATCTGAGCGCACTACCTCATAGTTGAGATCACCGACTCGCCGTGTGACCACAAAGGGTACTTGCCACTTTGCGAGTAATTTAGAAGTGGAAGTAGGGAGTAGGGATGAAACGGTATGGAAATTTAACATCACGATTATAGTGACCCAAATTATCACGGTTATCAATATTATCACGGTTTTGTTCAAACGAGATGAAAGTATTCAAAAAGAATAGATTCACACACTTAAAAAATTTCAACAAGTTTTATATTTGAAATTCAACAAACAACAAATAACTAAAGCAGCTCTATGCACTTTTTTTAAGCTAGATTCTGTGGGATTTCCTTCCTTAATGGCCGTCGTCAATAGCAACGCATAATGCATAAATAATAATAATTTGTCGTAAATATAATCTCTAATATTATCTCTGTGAATATATTCTCAAGCAATATTCTCATCAGTGTTCAGCAATGATGCATTTAAATCTAGCATGTTTTGTGTTAGAGCCCAAACAGTATCCTAGTGAAATAATGCATATCCATATTTCCATATGATTTGACATTTATTTTATTAAATATCAAAATGTGTGCATCATACCTGACACCTAAATGATCACTTTACAGTCAGTTTTATGACTGTCATTCTCTTCAAATGCTATTGAAGTCAGAAACGTGTATAACGTTACCAATGTTGTGTGTAACTTTAGAGACGGTCCCTAAATTCGCCAGCGTTATGCCAGTCATATCAGATGCGCTGTGGTTCTGCTGTGTGTTTTAAAACTATTTTCGCTGCTGAAATAGAACAAAAACAGTCCAACACAGTATGATGAGTGAATCTCCTGCGTACATCGCACGTTTATCTCTGCTTTGAGTGCAGATTTCAGCGAGTGAGCGCGGCGCGCGCTCTGAACGCCTTTGATTATGAGACATTGCATTCATAAACTCAATATAAACACGTGCGAGTGGTTATAATGCGCAACGCGATTATAACAGACGGCTTTTGAGAAGACTAAGTTCAACAGCCAGAGTGACTATAGTGTGCAGCCGAAATTATACCCGCAAATGGCGGTTGTTAATGTCAAGCCCTGAATATTATCCCTTAAATGTCACCCTAGTCTTGTCTGAACTTGTTCGTTCGCTTCACGTTATTATTTCCAAGACGTAGTTTTGGTATTGAGGTCAAAGTCCACTTGCCTTGCGTTCCTAGTTTTGAAGTGTTTTCCCTATTACAGCGACTTTCTTCTGGCATGTTCTGCAGACAAGGTGACCATCTTAGATTAAGTTTCCCTCAGGACTTTTGTAAAAACCAAAATATGACCACACCTCAGATTTGGTCCTTTTAGAGGCTGAACAATCCCCCGAGTGCTGTCACTGCCTTCTTCCATTTCTTCTCATTCAGAAAACAGCGGTGCGCTGCGTCACACTGACGCTGACTGGACAAGATTTACCGCGAGTTTTCACAATCGTGATAATCACACGCGGTTTTAATGATAATTAAATTTTATACGATATTACTAACCGTCACAAAATTTTATCGTGGTTTATCGTGAAACCGGTAATCGTTTCATCCCTAGTAGGGAGTAATACAAGCACCTTATCTCCCGGTGCAAATTGACGAAGCCTAGCCCCTCTGTTGTAAAGCTGTCGTTGTCTGTCCTGAGCCTGTAACAAATTCTCCATTGATAGCCGCCCCAAAGTGTGGAGTTTTGTTCTCAGGTCCAGGACATACTGAATTTCATTCTTACTCGCGGAAGGTCCGTCCTCCCAAGCCTCCCTAAGGTCATCCAGCACCCGCCGAGGCTGGCGCCCATAAAGAAGCTCGAAGGGGGAAAACCCCGTGGAGGCTTGCGGGACCTCGCGAACAGCAAACAACAGAGGTTCTAGCCACTTATCCCAATTTTTGGCGTCCTCGTGAACGAACTTACGAATCATGGATTTCAAAGTGCGATTAAAGCGTTCCACCAAACCATCTGTTTGTGGGTGATAGACGCTGGTGCGAATCGATTTAATGCCCAACAACTCGTAAAGTTCGCGAATCGTTCGTGACATGAACGCCGTGCCTTGATCGGTGAGAATCTCTTTCGGGATTCCCACCCGGGAGATTAAGGAAAACAGAGCGCTCGCAACACTTTTCGCCGAAATAGTGCGGAGCGGGACTGCTTCCGGGTATCGCGTTGCATAGTCCACCAAGACCAATGCAAAGCGATGCCCGCGTGCTGACCGTTCTAATGGCCGGATGAGGTCCATACCAATTCTCTCGAAGGGGACCTGCACTAGTGGGAGTGGGCACAATGGTGCTTTTGGGGTGGCCGGTGGATTCACCAACTGACATTCACGACAAGACGCACACCATCTGCGTACATTCTCGTGAATGCCCGGCCAGAAGAAGCGGGCCATTAGACGGTTAAGGGTGGCCGTTTGACCTAAATGCCCGGCCATTGGATTGGAATGAGCCGCCTGGAAAAGCATTTCCCGGCGGCTTTTAGGTATTAACAACTGGGTTGTATTCTGCTTTGTCTGGGCGTCTTGGGTCACCCGATACAACCTATCCTTTAAAATACAAAAATACGGATAAGAGAGCGGCTGGTCAGGGTGGAGGAGGTGGCCGTCGATGGAACGGACCTGCGTGAACGCATTTTTAAGCGACTCATCCTGGGATTGTTCCAGGGGAAAATCATCGCGGTCTGTGAGAACGGGCATCTCAAGACAGCTCTGTTCCCCCGGAACAGCTCCCAGAGGTCCCGAATCCACCTCTCCCACCTGAGCAACCGACTCTTTCCGGTTTACATGTTTACCCCAAGAAGCACCCGCACACAAATGACCCAACAATTCATTAAAGGCTGTCCAATTGGTCCCTAAAATTAGCGGATGCCGGAGGTGCGGATTAACTGCCACCTCCACACTATGCTTTTGACCCCTAAATAGAATATCCACGGGCAGCAACGGATATTTCACCACTTCCCCGTGCACACACCTCACCGTAACCGTGCGGCCGGTACCCAATGCCTCAGGGCGAATCAGGCTTTGGTGGATAGAGGTCTGGTTACAACCCGAATCGACCGATGCCTGATACGTACCCCCCTTGATACTCACAGGAATTAGGTACAGCCCAGCTTGATCGGGGGCGGCTTGTGGAGCGTCGGGGACCCAGACCAGTGTCCCGACCTCCATGACGGGACAGCGGTCGATGAAATGTCCCGGATCCCCGCAGCGCCAGCAAGCCGGCCCAGGCTTCCCCGCCGCCCTAGTGGCTGGAAGTAGATCCTGTGATTGGCGTGGAGAGAGCGCTGAGCCAGAGGGGGAGGCGTAGGGATCCGAGATGGTCGCCCCTCCCCTCTGGAGCGGGCGGGGGGGTGCTGCCGGATCGCTGGGACCGCCCGTCCTCCACCTTGGGGCTGGTCTGGGCGGCAACAGCCCACGCGACCTGGGAAGGGGAACAGGCTTGGGGAGAGAAGGGGAAGAAACAAAAGGGGGGAGAGAGACAGAGAGAGACGCGGATGGTAAGGGCTCGCCGACCCCGTGGCACACCACCATGTGGTCCTCCGCCAACTGGATGGCCTGGGTTAGCGACGTCGGGCGGTGGCACTGGACCCACTGCGCGGTCTTCTGGGGAAGCCGCGCGATGAACTGCTCCAGAACCACACGGTCGATGATTCCCTCGACGTCGCCACCGTCGGCCATCAGCCACTTGCGGCACGAGTCCCGGAGCTGGTGCGCGAAGGTGAAGGGTCGGCGCTGTAAGATGGCGCGCTTCAGGTCTTCATAGTCCAGGAGATTCTGGACTGGCAGTTGGTGTGCGGCTACCTGCGCTTCTCCAGACAACAGCGGCTGGAGCCGCATTGGCCAGTCCGACCGGGGCCACCCCCGGGACTCGGCGGACCTCTCGAAGAGGTCGATGAATGCCTCCGGATCATCCTCGGAGCCCATCTTCGAGAGGTGGATGGTGGCGGCCGAGTCGGTTGTAGACAGGGGGGTGGCCGGAATCTCCCGGACCATCCAGCTCCGGAACAGCTCGCGGTCTTCATGCTGGGCGCGAATGAGGGCCTCAAAACGTTTGTCCTGTTCGGCCCTCACGGCCAGCAGATCTTCATGGGTCTGTTGGTGAAGACCGGCGAGCGATGACACCAGGTCCGCAAGCGGCGTCTTTGGCGGGGTCTGCATAGCGGCGGCACTCTTCTCCCTTCCCGGGTTTCGGCACCAGTGTGATGTATGTTCGTGTAGATGCGGGAAGGAAGAAGACGGGGTCGGCGTAACTGGGACTGCACTCTTTATTGATCTCACGATCCTCAAACTGTAACACGCACGAGGGCGTTCAAACTCAAAACATTTAATCACAACAGACAACGTTGCTCTCAAACTCAATATCGTTCTCTGAACTCTGGCAGTGATATGCAGGCGTTTGCAGTCCCAGTCACATGCTGCGTCCCAATTCGCATACTATCTGTACTAAATAGTATTCGAAAAAAGAATTAGTATGTCCCAAATCTTAGTATGTTGAAAAAAGTATTCCAAAGATTCCCGGATGGTCTACTATTTCCGGTCAGAATCCGAAGTGCAGATCGATGCGCACTCTACGGCTGATATTGCCCACAACCCATTGCGAGATGGACGAGGATTCGATTAGAACTACAAACGCGGATAAAGAGTGTTTAAAAAAACTACAAACATGACGGTTACGCGAGTCTGACGGTTAAGTGGAGAGGATTAGATAAAGTGGTTTGAGTGAGCAATTATCAGTATTTAACCTGACGAAAATATATTTATTCAATATTATCCACATTATATTTCTCCTTCAGCAGCATTGAGAACTTTTGTAATGATACGTTTGGCCATTAACTTTGCAAACACATGAGAGGAGTCTCTGCATTAAAGACCCACGAAAGGCAGATCAACGAGCGACTACATTTCTCTCCGATACGGTAGGAAATTAAATTGAAAGTGGGGGATTTGAACTGTGACGATGATTGACAGGGCAGTTTAAACAGTGACGGGATGCACGTAACAGAGTCCGTTAAAGATGACGAAGTAGTATGTCCCAAAGCTTGCATACTCTTCTGCTACACACTCAAAAGTATGTACTTTTTCTTCACAAAAAGAGTACATACTTTTAGGACGTAGTATAAGTAGGCGAATTGGGACGCAGCCACAGTCTCTCTCACTCTCTCCCTCCAAGCAGCGGCTTTTACGGTCTCTCCACGCCAATCACTGGAATCAGACACAGGTGTTAGTGATCTGCACTTGACCTACTTACTCACTGCTCGTCTCCGTAGTTCCTCGCTCCCGCTACAGACTTCGCAGAACCACGCCCCCTCCGCCACAGCCATCATTCGGACGGGGTATACGTTACATTCTGTGTCCAAAAACATCTTGGGATAAGGTTTTCACACTGACAGCTGTACGTTGTAAGATATAGCAACTCCTTTTGTTTGTCCGAGTTAGCAACAGTAACTAAGGGGGGCGGGGCTTACCGATAGGTCAATTGGCACTAAGGGGCCTAAAGTGTGCCAAGACAACATCCCCCACACCATTGCACCACCACCACCAGCCTGCACAGTGGTAACAAGGCATGATGGATCCATGTTCTCATTCTGTTTACGCCAAATTCTGACTCTACCATCTGAATGTCTCAACAGAAATCCAGACTCATCAGACCAGGCAACATTTTTCCAGTCTTCAACTGTCCAATTTTGGTGCAAATTGTCGCCTCTTTTTCCTATTTGTAGTGGAGATGAGTGGTACCCGGTGGGGTCTTCTGCTGTTGTAGCCCATCCGCCTCAAGGTTGTGTGTGTTGTGGCTTCACAAATGCTTTGCTGCAGATCTCGGTTGTAACGAGTGGTTATTTCAGTCAAAGTTGCTCTTCTATCAGCTTGAATCAGTCGCCCATTCTCCTCTGACCTCTAGCATCAACAAGGCATTTTCTCCCACAGGACTGCCGCATACTGGATGTTTTTCCCTTTTCACTCCATTCTTTGTAAACCCTAGAAATGGTTGTGTGTGAAAATCCCAGTAACTGAGCAGATTGTGAAATACTCGGCCCGTCTGGCACCAACAACCATGCCACGCTCAAAATTGCTTAAATCCCCTTTCTTTCCCATTCCGACATTCAGTGTGGAGTTCAGGAGATTGCCTTGACCAGGACCACACCCCTAAATGCATTGAAGAAACTGCCTTGTGATTGGTTGATTAGATAATTGCATTAATGAGAAATTGAACAGGTGTTCCTAATAATCCTTTAGGTGAGTGTATATACAGGGCATCCGGAGAGTATTCACAGAGCTTCACTTTTCCACAGTTTGTTGTGTTGCAGCTTTATTCCACAATGGATTAAATTCATTCTTTTTTTCATCAATTCTACAAACAATATCCCAGAATGAAAACGTGAAAGACGTTTGTTTGAAATCTTTGCAAATTTGTTAAAAATAAAAGACGATCACGTATTCCCAGCCTTTGCCATGACATTCATTGAGCTCAGGTGCTCCTGTTTCCACGGATCATCCCTGAGATGTTTCTGCAGCTCGACTGGACTCCACCTGTGGTCAGTTCAGCTGATTGGACATGATGAGGAAAGGCACACACCTGTCTATATAAGGTTGAGCATCTCTGGGCATCAAACTCAGAAACACCTGAGGCTGTGATTGGAGACAAAGGCTGGGAATACTCATGGACATTTGTTTCGTTCTGTCTCTCTTCAGGTGTGTCACTAAAGCAGGTGTGTGTCCTGTCTCTCTCAGTCTCTCTCTGCAGGTGTGTCACTAAAGCAGGTGTGTGTCCTGTCTCTCTCAGTCTCTCTCTGCAGGTGTGTCACAGCTGTTTCCGCCGGCAGCCCAGCCCTCATCGCTGTGCGCAGTGTAAGTTTGCGCATTACTGCGATCGCACATGCCAGCGCGCCGCCTGGGACGAACACAAGCAGGAATGCTCCGCCATCAGGAAGGCGGGAAAAGCCCCCAATGAGAACGTGCGGTGAGTCCAGTCATGTGATCCTCCGACCTTTAGAATGTCACAATAAAAAAAGCATTTGAAATGTAACATGTTTACGTGCTGTGATGATGCTGGAACAATGTAGCGCTTGAGTGTTTGTATTAATTATTGTATTATTAGTCAAGTCAAGTCAACTTTATTTATATAGCGCTTTTAACAATGCAGATTGTTTCAAAGCAGATTCACAGTGTTAAACAGGAAAATAATGCAGCATAATTGTATTCAGCCGTATAGCCGCTCCGGAGAAAACGGTGATGTCATCAGCTCATTTCAGTTATCATACAGTGACAATGTGGGCTTTAGATCAGTAATTAGATCAGTAATTTAGTTGCTATGGTTAATTTAGTTTAATAATTAGATTTATTTGGATATTTAGTTGAACATGTAGTGTCCCCAACTGAGCAACACATGCCAGAGGAAACCCAAACCCCATCAGGAGCAGAATGGAGGAAAATAAACCTTGGAGAAACCAGGCTCAGTCGGGGGGGCAGTTCTCCTCTGGCCAATTAACAAACAGCGTATGATTATTATTCTGGCAACTTTACAGGTCAGAGGTCATAATAGATCGGAATATTCGAAAGATCAGAGTCATCACGCCGGAGACGGGTTTATTGAGGATGACATATCGATTGAACAATTATTAAATTGTAATATTCGAAAGATCAGAGTCATCACGCTGGAGACGGGTTTATTGAGGATGACATATCGATTTAACAATTATTAAATTATAATATTCGAACAATCGGAGTCAACACACCGGAGACGGATTTATTGAGGATGACGTATAGATTTAACAATTATTAAATTGTAATATTCGAAAGATCAGAGTCATCATGCCGGAGACGGGTTTATTGAGGATGACATATCGATTTAACAATTATTAAATTGTAATATTCGAAAGATCAGAGTCATCATGCCGGAGACGGGTTTATTGAGGATGACGTATAGATTTAACAATTATTAAATTGTAATATTCGAAAGATCAGAGTCATCATGCCGGAGACGGGTTTATTGAGGATGACATATCGATTTAACAATTATTAAATTGTAATATTCGAACAATCGGAGTCAACACACCGGAGACGGATTTATTGAGGATGACGTATAGATTTAACAATTATTAAATTGTAATATTCGAACAATCAGAGTCATCATGCCGGAGACGGGTTTATTGAGGATGACATATCGATTTAACAATTATTAAATTGTAATATTCGAACAATCGGAGTCAACACACCGGAGACGGATTTATTGAGGATGACGTATCGATTTAACAATTATTAAATTGTAATATTCGAACAATCTGAGTCATCACGCCGGAGACGGATTTATTGAGGATGACATATCGATTTAACAATTATTAAATTGTAATATTCGAACAATCGGAGTCATCACGCCGGAGACGGATTTATTGAGGATGACATATCGATTTAACAATTATTAAATTGTAATATTCGAACAATCGGAGTCAACACACCAGAGACGGGTTTATTGAGGATGACGTATCGATTTAACAATTATTAAATTGTAATATTCGAACAATCTGAGTCATCACGCCGGAGACGGATTTATTGAGGATGACATATCGATTTAACAATTATTAAATTGTAATATTCGAACAATCGGAGTCATCATGCCGGAGACGGGTTTATTTAGGATGACATATCGATTTAACAATTATTAAATTGTAATATTCGAACAATCTGAGTCATCACGCCGGAGACGGATATATTGAGGATGACATATCGATTTAACAATTATTAAATTGTAATATTCGAACAATCGGAGTCAACACACCGGAGACGGATTTATTGAGGATGACATATCGATTTAACAATTATTAAATTGTAATATTCGAACAATCTGAGTCATCACGCCGGAGACGGGTTTATTGAGGATGATGTGTCGATTTAACACTTATTAAATTGTAATATTCGAACAATCGGAGTCAACACACCGGAGACGGGTTTATTGAGGATGACATATCGATTTAACAATTATTAAATTGTAATATTCGAACAATCGGAGTCAACACACCGGAGACGGGTTTATTGAGGATGATGTGTCGATTTAACACTTATTAAATTGTAATATTCGAACAATCGGAGTCATCACGCCGGAGACGGGTTTATTGAGGATGATGTGTCGATTTAACACTTATTAAATTGTAATATTCGAACAATCGGAGTCAACACACCGGAGACGGGTTTATTGAGGATGACATATCGATTTAACAATTATTAAATTGTAATATTCGAACAATCGGAGTCAACACACCGGAGACGGGTTTATTGAGGATGATGTGTCGATTTAACACTTATTAAATTGTAATATTCGAACAATCGGAGTCAACACACCGGAGACGGGTTTATTGAGGATGATGTGTCGATTTAACACTTATTAAATTGTAATATTCGAACAATCGGAGTCATCACGCCGGAGATGGGTTTATTGAGGATGACATATCGATTTAACACTTATTAAATTGTAATATTCGAACAATCGGAGTCATCACGCCGGAGATGGGTTTATTGAGGATGACATATCGATTTAACAATTATTAAATTGTAATATTCGAACAATCCGAGTCATCACGCCGGAGACGGTTTATTGAGGATGATGTGTCGATTGAACAATTATTAAATTGTAATATTCGAACAATCAGAGTCATCACGCCGGAGACGGGTTTATTGAGGATGACATATAGATTTAACAATTATTAAATTGTAATATTCGAACAATCGGAGTCATCACGCCGGAGACGGGTTTATTGAGGATGATGTGTCGATTTAACACTTATTAAATTGTAATATTCGAACAATCGGAGTCATCACGCCGGAGACGGGTTTATTGAGGATGATGTGTCGATTTAACACTTATTAAATTGTAATATTCGAACAATCGGAGTCATCACGCCGGAGACGGGTTTATTGAGGATGACATATCGATTTAACAATTATTAAATTGTAATATTCGAACAATCGGAGTCAACACACCGGAGACGGGTTTATTGAGGATGATGTGTCGATTTAACACTTATTAAATTGTAATATTCGAACAATCGGAGTCAACACACCGGAGACGGGTTTATTGAGGATGATGTGTCGATTTAACACTTATTAAATTGTAATATTCGAACAATCGGAGTCATCACGCCGGAGATGGGTTTATTGAGGATGACATATCGATTTAACACTTATTAAATTGTAATATTCGAACAATCGGAGTCATCACGCCGGAGATGGGTTTATTGAGGATGACATATCGATTTAACAATTATTAAATTGTAATATTCGAACAATCCGAGTCATCACGCCGGAGACGGTTTATTGAGGATGATGTGTCGATTGAACAATTATTAAATTGTAATATTCGAACAATCAGAGTCATCACGCCGGAGACGGGTTTATTGAGGATGACATATAGATTTAACAATTATTAAATTGTAATATTCGAACAATCGGAGTCATCATGCCGGAGACGGGTTTATTGAGGATGACATATCGATTTAACAATTATTAAATTGTAATATTCGAACAATCGGAGTCATCATGCCGGAGACGGGTTTATTGAGGATGACATATCGATTTAACAATTATTAAATTGTAATATTCGAACAATCGGAGTCAACACACCGGAGACGGATTTATTGAGGATGACATATCGATTTAACAATTATTAAATTGTAATATTCGAACAATCTGAGTCATCACACCGGAGACGGGTTTATTGAGGATGACATATCGATTTAACAATTATTAAATTGTAATATTCGAACAATCGGAGTCAACACACCGGAGACGGGTTTATTGAGGATGACATATCGATTTAACAATTATTAAATTGTAATATTCGAACAATCGGAGTCAACACACCGGAGACGGGTTTATTGAGGATGATGTGTCGATTTAACACTTATTAAATTGTAATATTCGAACAATCGGAGTCATCACGCCGGAGACGGGTTTATTGAGGATGATGTGTCGATTTAACACTTATTAAATTGTAATATTCGAACAATCGGAGTCAACACACCGGAGACGGGTTTATTGAGGATGACATATCGATTTAACAATTATTAAATTGTAATATTCGAACAATCGGAGTCAACACACCGGAGACGGGTTTATTGAGGATGATGTGTCGATTTAACACTTATTAAATTGTAATATTCGAACAATCGGAGTCATCACGCCGGAGATGGGTTTATTGAGGATGACATATCGATTTAACACTTATTAAATTGTAATATTCGAACAATCGGAGTCATCACGCCGGAGATGGGTTTATTGAGGATGATGTGTCGATTGAACAATTATTAAATTGTAATATTCGAACAATCAGAGTCATCACGCCGGAGACGGGTTTATTGAGGATGACATATAGATTTAACAATTATTAAATTGTAATATTCGAACAATCGGAGTCATCATGCCGGAGACGGGTTTATTGAGGATGACATATCGATTTAACAATTATTAAATTGTAATATTCGAACAATCGGAGTCATCATGCCGGAGACGGGTTTATTGAGGATGACATATCGATTTAACAATTATTAAATTGTAATATTCGAACAATCCGAGTCATCACGCCGGAGACGGTTTATTGAGGATGATGTGTCGATTGAACAATTATTAAATTGTAATATTCGAACAATCAGAGTCATCACGCCGGAGACGGGTTTATTGAGGATGACATATAGATTTAACAATTATTAAATTGTAATATTCGAACAATCGGAGTCATCATGCCGGAGACGGGTTTATTGAGGATGACATATCGATTTAACAATTATTAAATTGTAATATTCGAACAATCGGAGTCATCATGCCGGAGACGGGTTTATTGAGGATGACATATCGATTTAACAATTATTAAATTGTAATATTCGAACAATCGGAGTCATCATGCCGGAGACGGGTTTATTGAGGATGACATATCGATTTAACAATTATTAAATTGTAATATTCGAACAATCGGAGTCATCATGCCGGAGACGGGTTTATTGAGGATGACATATCGATTTAACACTTATTAAATTGTAATATTCGAACAATCGGAGTCATCACGCCGGAGACGGGTTTATTGAGGATGACATATCGATTTAACAATTATTAAATTGTAATATTCGAACAATCGGAGTCATCATGCCGGAGACGGGTTTATTGAGGATGACATATCGATTTAACAATTATTAAATTGTAATATTCGAACAATCGGAGTCATCATGCCGGAGACGGGTTTATTGAGGATGACATATCGATTTAACACTTATTAAATTGTAATATTCGAACAATCGGAGTCATCATGCCGGAGACGAGTTTATTGAGGATGACATATCGATTTAACAATTATTAAATTGTAATATTCGAACAATCGGAGTCATCATGCCGGAGACGGGTTTATTGAGGATGACATATCGATTTAACAATTATTAAATTGTAATATTCGAACAATCGGCGTCATCATGCCGGAGACGGGTTTATTGAGGATGACATATCGATTTAACAATTATTAAATTGTAATATTCGAACAATCGGCGTCATCATGCCGGAGACGGGTTTATTGAGGATGACATATCGATTTAACAATTATTAAATTGTAATATTCGAACAATCGGAGTCATCATGCCGGAGACGGGTTTATTGAGGATGACATATCGATTTAACACTTATTAAATTGTAATATTCGAACAATCGGAGTCATCACGCCGGAGACGGGTTTATTGAGGATGACATATCGATTTAACAATTATTAAATTGTAATATTCGAACAATCAGAGTCATCACGCCGGAGACGGGTTTATTGAGGATGACATATAGATTTAACAATTATTAAATTGTAATATTCGAACAATCGGAGTCATCGCGCCGGAGACGGGTTTATTGAGGATGACATATCGATTTAACACTTATTAAATTGTAATATTCGAAAAATCGGAGTCATCACACCAGAGACGGGTTTATTGAGGATGACATATCGATTTAACAATTATTAAATTGTAATATTCGAAAAATCGGAGTCATCACACCAGAGACGGGTTTATTGAGGATGACATATAGATTTAACAATTATTAAATTGTAATATTCGAACAATCGGAGTCATCATGCCGGAGACGGGTTTATTGAGGATGACATATCGATTTAACAATTATTAAATTGTAATATTCGAAAAATCGGAGTCATCACGCCGGAGACGGGTTTATTGAGGATGACATATAGATTTAACAATTATTAAATTGTAATATTCGAACAATCGGAGTCATCACGCCGGAGACGGGTTTATTGAGGATGACATATCGATTTAACAATTATTAAATTGTAATATTCGAAAAATCGGAGTCATCACGCCGGAGACGGGTTTATTGAGGATGACATATCGATTTAACAATTATTAAATTGTAATATTCGAACAATCAGAGTCATCACGCCGGAGACGGGTTTATTGAGGATGACATATCAATTGAACAATTATTAAATTGTAATATTCGAACAATCAGAGTCATCACGCCGGAGACGGGTTTATTGAGGATGACATATCGATTTAACAATTATTAAATTGTAATATTCGAAAGATCAGAGTCATCACGCCGGAGACGGGTTTATTGAGGATGACATATCGATTTAACAATTATTAAATTGTAATATTCGAACAATCGGAGTCATCACGCCGGAGACGGGTTTATTGAGGATGACATATCGATTTAATAATTATTAAATTGTAATATTCGAACAATCTGAGTCATCACGCCGGAGACGGGTTTATTGAGGATGATGTGTCGATTTAACAATTATTAAATTGTAATATTCGAACAATCTGAGTCATCACGCCGGAGACGGGTTTATTGAGGATGATGTGTCGATTTAACAATTATTAAATTGTAATATTCGAACAATCGGAGTCATCATGCCGGAGACGGGTTTATTGAGGATGACATATCGATTTAACAATTATTAAATTGTAATATTCGAACAATCAGAGTCATCGCGCCGGAGACGGGTTTATTGAGGATGACATATCGATTTAACAATTATTAAATTGTAATATTCGAACAATCGGAGTCATCACGCCGGAGACGGGTTTATTGAGGATGACATATCGATTTAACAATTATTAAATTGTAATATTCGAACAATCTGAGTCATCACACCGGAGACGGGTTTATTGAGGATGATGTGTCGATTTAACAATTATTAAATTGTAATATTCGAACAATCGGAGTCATCACGCCGGAGACGGGTTTATTGAGATGCCGTGTCGACGAGGCAGTTTCAGGGGGAGTCTAATGACCAAGGCCAAGGGCCATTATATCTGGCCTTTAGAGTTAGTAATGATAAATAAGTGTTGGCTTATCCAAAGAAAGCAGAAGTTCAGGCTGGAGTGAACAGGCGTTGATTGGCGTTGATTGGCGCTGAATGTGCTGTGATGGCAGTCTGGCCGCTCGTATCCTGTGGCGGATCCAGAAGGACACGGGTCTGGTTTCGGACGCCCAGCTCACGACCCTTGACCTCCTGGAGGATCACCTGTCCAAGATGTGCCCCGAGGATCTGAAGGAGCTGAAGGTGGACGTGCAGCAGCTCTACAACTACTGGCCGAAGAAGCGCAAGGCGGTGGGAGAGGACTACGTGTCGCATATCTTCGGTGTGGTAGGCAGAGATTCGTCCCTTCCTCCTGTACGCCCCTCAGCTCCTCAGGATGAGACAGATGTGTGTGTGTGTGTGTGTGTGTGTGTCCTCAGATTAACTGCAACGGCTTCACGCTGAGCGATCAGAGGGGTCTTCAGGCTGTGGGCGTGGGGCTCTTCCCCAACCTCTGCCTGGTCAACCACAGCTGCTGGCCCAACTGCACCATCATTCTCAACCATGGCAAGTGAGTCGATGAGAATCCATCGAGATGAGGGGATCAGATCTGAGCTCAAACAGTGTGTGTGTGTGTGTGTGTGTGTGTGTGTGTGTGTGTGTGTGTGTGTGTGTGTGTGTGCGTGTGTGTGTGTGTGTGTGTGTGTGTGTGTGTGTGTGTGTGTGTGTGTGTGTGTGTGTGTGTGTGTGTGTGTGTGTGTGTGTGTGTGCGTGTGTTTGTGTGTGTGTGTGTTTCTCTTGCAGTCAGACGGCTCTGGATGCTTCATTCCACTCGAAGAGAAGGTAGGTCAGTTAAACACTAACATTTGACCTTTGACCTCGTCTTACTGACAGCATCGTGTCTTCACGTAAAGCAAGTGTTCACCTAAAAATGAAAATTAATTACATGACATTTATGACTCTTAAAACAACCCATTCGCTGAGTTAAAACAACCCAATCAAAGAGTTAAAACAACCCAATCCCTGAGTTAAAACAACCCATTCGCTGAGTTAAAACAACCCATTCGCTGAGTTAAAACAACCCATTCGCTGAGTTAAAACAACCCATTCGCTGAGTTAAAACAACCCATTCGCTGAGTTAAAACAACCCATTCGCTGAGTTAAAACAACCCATTCACTAAGTTAAAACAACCCATTCGCTGAGTTAAAACAACCCAATCGCTGAGTTAAAACAACCCATTCGCTGAGTTCAAACAACCCATTCGCTGAGTTAAAACAACCCATTCGCTGAGTTCAAACAACCCATTCGCTGAGTTAAAACAACCCATTCGCTGAGTTCAAACAACCCATTCGCTGATTTAAAACAACCCATTCGCTGAGTTAAAAGAACCCAATCGCTGAGTTAAAAGAACCCATTCGCTGAGTTAAAACAACCCAATCGCTGAGTTAAAACAACCCAATCGCTGAGTTAAAACAACCCATTCGCTGAGTTCAAACAACCCATTCGCTGAGTTAAAACAACCCATTCGCTGAGTTAAAACAACCCATTCGCTGAGTTAAAACAACCCATTCGCTGAGTTAAAACAACCCATTCACTAAGTTAAAAGAACCCATTCGCTGAGTTAAAACAACCCAATCGCTGAGTTAAAAGAACCCATTCGCTGGGTTATAACAACCCATTCGCTGAGTTCAAACAACCCATTCGCTGAGTTAAAACAACCCATTCACTGAGTTAAAACAACCCATTCGCTGAGTTAAAACAACCCATTCGCTGAGTTAAAACAACCCATTCGCTGAGTTAAAACAACCCATTCGCTGAGTTAAAACAACCCAATCGCTGAGTTAAAAGAACCCATTCGCTGAGTTAAAACAACCCAATCGCTGAGTTAAAACAACCCAATCGCTGAGTTAAAACAACCCATTCGCTGAGTTCAAACAACCCATTCGCTGAGTTAAAACAACCCATTCGCTGAGTTAAAACAACCCATTCGCTGAGTTAAAACAACCCATTCGCTGAGTTAAAACAACCCATTCACTAAGTTAAAAGAACCCATTCGCTGAGTTAAAACAACCCAATCGCTGAGTTAAAACAACCCATTCGCTGGGTTATAACAACCCATTCGCTGAGTTAAAACAACCCATTCGCTGAGTTAAAACAACCCATTCGCTGAGTTAAAACAACCCATTCACTGAGTTAAAACAACCCAATCGCTGAGTTAAAAGAACCCATTCGCTGAGTTAAAACAACCCAATCGCTGAGTTAAAACAACCCAATCGCTGAGTTAAAACAACCCATTCGCTGAGTTCAAACAACCCATTCGCTGAGTTAAAACAACCCATTCGCTGAGTTAAAACAACCCATTCGCTGAGTTAAAACAACCCATTCGCTGAGTTAAAACAACCCATTCACTAAGTTAAAAGAACCCATTCGCTGAGTTAAAACAACCCAATCGCTGAGTTAAAACAACCCATTCGCTGGGTTATAACAACCCATTCGCTGAGTTCAAACAACCCATTCGCTGAGTTAAAACAACCCATTCGCTGAGTTCAAACAACCCATTCGCTGAGTTAAAACAACCCATTCGCTGAGTTAAAACAACCCATTCGCTGAGTTAAAACAACCCATTCGCTGAGTTAAAACAACCCAATCGCTGAGTTATAACAACCCATTCGCTGAGTTCAAACAACCCATTCGCTGAGTTAAAACAACCCATTCGCTGAGTTAAAACAACCCAATCGCTGAGTTAAAACAACCCATTCGCTGGGTTATAACAACCCATTCGCTGAGTTCAAACAACCCATTCGCTGAGTTAAAACAACCCATTCGCTGAGTTAAAACAACCCATTCGCTGAGTTAAAACAACCATTCTTATAAAACCCTAAGAGTTACTCAAGAGTAGAAGCACTTGTCAAGTCATCGTGTTTTCTCGTCTGTGTCGCATGTTATGGTCCTCTGAGGAACTCATTCACTGTCACTATCATAAAATATTCTTGATTTGATTTAACATGGTGTCGCATGTGAGTTGCAGAAATAGCTTTTTGGCTTTCTTTATTTTTGTACTAACACAAGAACTGTATTGTGCCTTTATTTTAGGAATGCAATGACATGAAAATAGTCCCATAGTTTTGTAAGACTGAATTCAGGAACTTTGATTCTGCCACTGAAAAAAAAAAAGTGTAATTGCCCAGCGAACGGGGAACGCTCTTTACATTAGTCTGATGTTGTCACGGGTTGGTGTGTATAAACTCATGAAGATGAAGGAGCATCGATATAAATGTCTTTAATGGCAATACACAATGAAACATCAATGAGAACGGACAGAGAATGAGGGAGAACACAGAGTATAAATACACAGGGACTAACTAATGAGACGACGGGTGAACTAAGGCTAATCAGACAAAAAAACACAATGAAACAGAACAGAACAATGACAAATGTTCTTTAAACGGTACTACTTACTACATTTTCATATAATTCTGCAAAATTTCAAAAGTAACATTCCAATAATTCTCTACCGTTCAAATAACCAGGATTTATTTTTTAAGAAATGGACGTTTTGAACGTTTTCATAACTTAAATAGAGCTGCAAGCAGCAATACCGGGGCCAAGCGCAAAGAAGAAGACAAGACATGCCAAAATGGCTGACAGTGTCAGATCAACTGCAGCAATGAGCAATTAAACACATTTTAAGATGATTTTAGGCAAAAAGGCTGAAAAATGCATTGTAGTCTATGGGAATTTCCTATTGTGTTTAATTATAGCGCCACCAAGAGGCTCAATCCTACCCTTTTTAATGTGTCCTCGGAGTGAGCCCATACATGTGTGTGTCAATTTTGGTGAAAATATCTCATTTCGTTTTGGAGTTATAGACATTTATATGAAAAAACATGTAAAAAATGACTGACACCTAAATTTGATTGGATTTTACTCCGCCTTACTATCAATATTTTGATGTTTAGGTATTAGCATTTAGCTATTGACCTATGTTTCTGAACTTCTGACGCTGGTTTTGTCTCGATTGGACTAGCGGTTTCGAAGATATCAGCTAACGTTCTATAAGTGCTAAATTACAACGCTGCACAAACCATACGCAGAAACCTGGCAAGTCTGGTATCGTTGGACTCGGCAAGGATTCAGGAGACGAAAAAAGTTACTCCCATGAAAATAAGTCAATCACACCCAAAGTTATACGCGTTTGGGGGGAAAAATTCTCCACTAGGCGGCGCTGTTTTCAAAACTTCTCAGGCTCCTTCAGGACATCGTGATGATGACCCATACCGAGTTTCGTAACAATCCGTTCATGAGTTCATAAAATACAGCATTTTAGCACATAATTCAAAATGGCCGACAGCCAAAATGGCCGATATGGTAAAATTGGATATCAGTCGACTCACACGACTCATGCCATCCCGAATCTAACAAGACCACTTTTATGATTTTTGGACAAACGGTTCAGAAGTTATAATTTCATAACTTTCCCGCAAACGGTTCTATGGGCTGCCATAGACTTCACTGGCGGAATAATAATAAGAAATCTAAGGGTTTCAATAGATGAGAACGTTAGCAATCGTCAGCTGGGCGTGACTTTATAGGGGCTTTCGCACCGGAGGAACCTTTTCATAGTTCCTAGAACGATTGGTGGAAGTACCCGGATATTGGTGCGTTCACACCGCAGGAACGAGGAACGATTTTAGTTCTGAGAACTCTTTTTGTTGGAACTATTTAAGCTCCTACTTCAGAGTAGGGTCTAACCCAGCACAATATAGATAGGAACTACCAGTGACGTAAGTGAACGCTGATTGGACGAACGCACGCGAAACACCAGTACCCGCCATAAAAATAAAAAAAGCAGTCTACACACACAGATTATACACTCTAAAAAATGCTGGGTTAAAAATAACCCAAGTTGGGTTGAAAATGGACCCATTCGCTGGGTTAAAACAACTCAATTTCTGAGTTAAAATAAACCATTCGCTGGGTTAAAAGAACCCAATTGCTGGGTTAAAATAACCCAATTGCTGGGTTAAAATAACCCAATTGCTGGGTTAAAATAACCCAATTGCTGGGTTAAAACAACCCAATCGCTGAGTTAAAATAACCCATTCGCTGAGTTAAAACAACCCAATTGCTGGGTTAAAACAACCTATTCGCTGGGTTAAAATAACCCAATTGCTGGGTTAAAACAACCCATTCGGTGGGTTAAAACAACCCAGTTGCTGAGTTAAAACAACCCAATCGCTGAGTTAAAACAACCCAATTGTTGGGTTAAAACAACCCAATTGCTGGGTTAAAACAACCCATTCGCTGAGTTAAAACAACCCAATTGCTGGGTCAAAACAACCCATTCGCTGTGTTAAAACAACCAAATCGCTGAATTAAAACAACCCATTCGCTGGGTTAATACAACCCAATTGCTGAATTAAAACAACCCAATCGCTGAGTTAAAACAACCCATTTGCTGAGTTAAAACAACCCAATTGCTGGGTTAAAACAACCCATTCGCTGAGTTAAAACAACCCAATTGCTGGGTCAAAACAACCCATTCGCTGGGTTAAAACAACCAAATCGCTGAATTAAAACAACCCATTCGCTGGGTTAATACAACCCAATTGCTGAATTAAAACAACCCAATCGCTGAGTTAAAACAACCCATTTGCTGAGTTAAAACAACCCAATTGCTGGGTTAAAACAACCCATTTGCTGGGTTAAAAGAACCCAATTGCTGGGTCAAAACAACCCATTCGCTGGGTTAATACAACCCAATTGCTGAATTAAAACAACCCAATTGCTGGGTTAAAACAACCCATTTGCTGGGTTAAAAGAACCCAATTGCTGGGTCAAAACAACCCAATCGCTGGGTTAATACAACCCAATTGCTGAATTAAAACAACCCAATCGCTGAGTTAAAACAACCCATTTGCTGAGTTAAAACAACCCAATTGCTGGGTTAAAACAACCCAATCGCTGAGTTAAAACAACCCAATTGCTGGGTCAAAACAACCCATTCGCTGGGTTAAAACAACCAATTCGCTGAATTAAAACAACCCATTCGCTGGGTTAAAACAACCCAATTGCTGAGTTAAAACAACCCAATCGCTGAGTTAAAACAACCCAATTGCTGGGTTAACCAACCCAATCGCTGAATTAAAACAACCTATTCGCTGGGTTAAAACAACCCAATTGCTGAGTTAAAACAACCCAATCGCTGAGTTAAAACAACCCAATCGCTGAGTTTAAACAACCAAATTGCTGGGTTAAACAACCCAATTGCTGGGTTAAACAACCCAATCGCTGGGTTAACCAACCCAATCGCTGAATTAAAACAACCTATTCGCTGGGTTAAAACAACCCAATTGCTGAGTTAAAACAACCCAATCGCTGAGTTAAAACAACCCAATCGCTGAGTTTAAACAACCCAATTGCTGGGTTAAACAACCCAATTGCTGAGTTAAAACAACCCAATCGCTGAGTTAAAACAACCCAATTGCTGGGTTAAACAACCCAATCGCTGGGTTAAACAACCCATTCGCTGAGTTAAAACAACCCAATTGCTGGGTTAAACCAACCCAATTGCTGGGTTAGTCCATTTTCAACCCAACTTGGGCTATTTTTAACCCAGCATTTTTTAGAGTGTAGCATATATATTTCCTCCACAAACTAACTCTACGAACATGGAAATCAGCGATAGATGGACCTCTCAACCTTTACACTAAAGAGAAAATCCGACGCAACTTTGAGGGCCCAAGCGAAACATGATTATGTATTTCTGCTCAGCTAGCGGCATTGGACATCAACCACACGGCAAACGCTAATACTTGTTCATATACTGTCTACTTTCTTTCAGTTCAATCTGATAATGTATTAGACAAGACTGTTAAACAGACCATAATCTAATGAAGACAGGGAATGTGAGAGGTGTGTGCTCAGGCTCAGGCGTTCTCAGCGCTGTCAAAATAAAAGTCACAACAACAAGTGCGGCTCGTCCTTAGCAAAACTATAATAGAACTCATTCAGATCATCGGCCGTTCAGATCTTGTCGTTCCCGCTCTGCTTCATTGCTCCATCTCCATCTGCAGTCCTTGGCAGATTGAAGTTTCTGCCTGTAGGTCAGGAGAACATGGATTAGGCAATGGTCAGAAAATCACAAAGATATATAAAATGGGAATTGCAATATATATAGTCAAAATTGCATCAGAATAAAAAGTGGCAGAAACGAGTTTCCACACTGTTGTTGTTGTTGTTGAAGAGAGAGCGTTAGCTCATTGGCTCTGTGTCCTCTCACTCACTGGGAACTCTGGGAACGCTGTCAGGATTGAGCTGAGGGCTCTGGGAAATATCTCGGAGGGGGAAGAGCTGACCGTGAGTTATGTGGACTTCCTGAACGTGTCCAAGGACCGGCAGCGGTTGCTGAAGCAGCAGTATTTCTTCGACTGTAAGTGTGAGCACTGCACCAGCGGCTCTAAAGACGACCTGATGACGGCCAGCAGAGACGCAGACGGACAGAAGGTTCATATCTGCACTAGAACCCTCACTCTTAGAAGAAAAGCTTCATATATAGAACCTATTAGGGGCTGTTTTATTTCATTTTATGAAACGTAACCTTTTTTTATAATCCATTAAACATTAAATTATTTTGCAAGACATTTCTCCTTATATAGAACCTTTCTGGCATAAAGCATTCTTTAAAATTGAGTCAAGAAGCTCTATACAGGTGCTGGTCATATATTTAGAATATCATCAAAAAGTTGATTTATTTCACTAATTCCATTCAAAAAGTGAAACTTGTATATTCATTACACACAGGCTGATATATTTCAAATGTTTATTTCTTTTCATTGTGATAATTATAACTGACAACTAAGGAAAATCCCAAATTCAGTATCTCAGAAAACTAGAATTTTATGAAAAGGTTGAATATTGAAGACACACTCTAATCAGCTGATGAACTCAAAACACCTGCAAAGGCCTTTAAATGGTCTCTCAGTCTAGTTCTGTAGGCGACACAATCATGGGGAAGATGCTGACCTGACAGCTGTCCAAAAGATGACCTTTGACCCCTTGCACAAGGAGGGTAAGACACAAAAGGTCATTGCAAAAGAGGCTGGCTGTTCTCAGAGCTCTGTGTCCAAGCACATTAATAGAGAGGCGAAGGGAAGGAAAATATGTGCTAGAAAAAATTGTATAAGCAATAGGGATAACCGCAAACTGGAGAGGATTGTGAAACAAAACCCATTACAAAATGTGGGGGAGATTCACAAAGAGTGGACTGGAGCTGGAGTCAGCGCTTCAAGAACCACTACGCACAATACAAAGAAAGGATTTTTAGAAATCTTGGCCAGCTGAAGAGTATGAGCGTGTCCAGCACTCAATGCTCAGTTGGGGCTGGTTTAGCCTGAATTACTGCAGCCATGCGGCGTGAGGAGATCAGACTGAGGCATGAGGAGATCAGACTGAGGCATGAGGAGATCAGACTGAGGCATGAGGAGATCAGATTGAGGCATGAGGAGATCAGACTGAGGCATGAGGAGATCAGACTGAGGCATGAGGAGATCAGTCTGAGGCGTGAGGAGATCAGTCTGAGGCGTGAGGAGATCAGACTGAGGCGTGAGGAGATCAGACTGAGGCATGAGGAGATCAGACTGAGGCATGAGGAGATCAGACTGAGGCGTGAGGAGATCAGACTGAGGCGTGAGGAGATCAGTCTGAGGCATGAGGAGATCAGACTGAGGCGTGAGGAGATCAGACTGAGGCATGGGGAGATCAGACTGAGGCATGAGGAGATCAGACTGAGGCGTGAGGAGATCAGACTGAGGCGTGAGGAGATCAGACTGAGGCATGAGGAGATCAGACTGAGGCGTGAGGAGATCAGACTGAGGCGTGAGGAGATCAGACTGAGGCATGAGGAGATCAGACTGAGGCGTGAGGAGATTAGACTGAGGCATGAGGAGATCAGACTGAGGCGTGAGGAGATCAGACTGAGGCGTGAGGAGATCAGACTGAGGCATGAGGAGATCAGACTGAGGCGTGAGGAGATTAGACTGAGGCATGAGGAGATCAGACTGAGGCATGGGGAGATCAGACTGAGGCATGAGGAGATCAGACTGAGGCGTGAGGAGATCAGACTGAGGCGTGAGGAGATCAGACTGAGGCATGAGGAGATCAGACTGAGGCATGAGGAGATCAGACTGAGGCGTGAGGAGATCAGACTGAGGCGTGAGGAGATCAGACTGAGGCATGAGGAGATCAGACTGAGGCGTGAGGAGATCAGACTGAGGCATGAGGAGATCAGACTGAGGCATGGGGAGATCAGACTGAGGCATGAGGAGATCAGACTGAGGCGTGAGGAGATCAGACTGAGGCATGAGGAGATCAGACTGAGGCGTGAGGAGATCAGACTGAGGCGTGAGGAGATCAGACTGAGGCATGAGGAGATCAGACTGAGGCATGGGGAGATCAGACTGAGGCATGAGGAGATCAGACTGAGGCGTGAGGAGATCAGACTGAGGCGTGAGGAGATCAGACTGAGGCGTGAGGAGATCAGACTGAGGCATGAGGAGATCAGACTGAGGCGTGAGGAGATCAGACTGAGGCGTGAGGAGATCAGACTGAGGCATGAGGAGATCAGACTGAGGCATGAGGAGATCAGTCTGGGGCCTGAGGAGATCAGACTGAGGCGTGAGGAGATCAGACTGAGGCATGAGGAGAACAGACTGAGGCGTGAGGAGATCAGACTGAGGCTTGAGGAGATCAGACTGAGGCTTGAGGAGATCAGACTGAGGCTTGAGGAGATCAGATTGAGGCTTGAGGAGATCAGACTGAGGCATGAGGAGATCAGACTGAGGAATGAGGAGATCAGACTGAGGCATGAGGAGATCAGACTGAGGCGTGAGGAGATCAGACTGAGGCGTGAGGAGATCAGACTGAGGCATGAGGAGATCAGACTGAGGCATGAGGAGATCAGACTGAGGCATGAGGAGATCAGACTGAGGCGTGAGGAGATCAGACTGAGGCGTGAGGAGATCAGACTGAGGCATGAGGAGATCAGACTGAGGCATGAGGAGATCAGACTGAGGCGTGAGGAGATCAGACTGAGGCGTGAGGAGATCAGACTGAGGCATGAGGAGATCAGACTGAGGCATGAGGAGATCAGACTGAGGCGTGAGGAGATCAGACTGAGGCATGAGGAGATCAGACTGAGGCGTGAGGAGATCAGACTGAGGCATGAGGAGATCAGTCTGAGGCATGAGGAGATCAGTCTGAGGCATGAGGAGATCAGACTGAGGCATGAGGAGATCAGTCTGAGGCATGAGGAGATCAGTCTGAGGCATGAGGAGATCAGACTGAGGCGTGAGGAGATCAGACTGAGGCATGAGGAGATCAGACTGAGGCGTGAGGAGATCAGACTGAGGCATGAGGAGATCAGACTGAGGCGTGAGGAGATCAGACTGAGGCGTGAGGAGATCAGTCTGAGGCATGAGGAGATCAGTCTGAGGCATGAGGAGATCAGACTGAGGCGTGAGGAGATCAGACTGAGGCATGAGGAGATCAGACTGAGGCGTGAGGAGATCAGTCTGAGGCGTGAGGAGATCAGACTGAGGCGTGAGGAGATCAGTCTGAGGCATGAGGAGATCAGACTGAGGCATGAGGAGATCAGACTGAGGCATGAGGAGATCAGTCTGAGGCATGAGGAGATCAGTCTGAGGCATGAGGAGATCAGACTGAGGCGTGAGGAGATCAGACTGAGGCATGAGGAGATCAGACTGAGGCGTGAGGAGATCAGTCTGAGGCGTGAGGAGATCAGTCTGAGGCATGAGGAGATCAGACTGAGGCATGAGGAGATCAGACTGAGGCGTGAGGAGATCAGACTGAGGCATGAGGAGATCAGTCTGAGGCGTGAGGAGATCAGACTGAGGCATGAGGAGATCAGTCTGAGGCGTGAGGAGATCAGACTGAGGCGTGAGGAGATCAGTCTGAGGCATGAGGAGATCAGACTGAGGCATGAGGAGATCAGACTGAGGCATGAGGAGATCAGACTGAGGCGTGAGGAGATCAGACTGAGGCATGAGGAGATCAGACTGAGGCGTGAGGAGATCAGTCTGAGGCATGAGGAGATCAGTCTGAGGCATGAGGAGATCAGTCTGAGGCATGAGGAGATCAGTCTGAGGCGTGAGGAGATCAGACTGAGGCATGAGGAGATCAGTCTGAGGCATGAGGAGATCAGTCTGAGAGGCATGAGGAGATCAGTCTGAGGCATGAGGAGATCAGTCTGCGGCATGAGGAGATCAGACTGAGGCGTGAGGAGATCAGACTGAGGCATGAGGAGATCAGTCTGAGGCATGAGGAGATCAGTCTGAGGCATGAGGAGATCAGTCTGAGGCATGAGGAGATCAGTCTGAGGCATGAGGAGATCAGACTGAGGCATGAGGAGATCAGTCTGAGGCATGAGGAGATCAGTCTGAGGCATGAGGAGATCAGTCTGAGGCATGAGGAGATCAGTCTGCGGCATGAGGAGATCAGACTGAGGCATGAGGAGATCAGACTGAGGCATGAGGAGATCAGACTGAGGCATGAGGAGATCAGACTGAGGCGTGAGGAGATCAGACTGAGGCATGAGGAGATCAGACTGAGGCATGAGGAGATCAGACTGAGGCATGAGGAGATCAGACTGAGGCATGAGGAGATCAGACTGAGGCGTGAGGAGATCAGACTGAGGCTTGACGAGATCAGACTGAGGCTTGACGAGATCAGACTGAGGCATGAGGAGATCAGTCTGAGGCATGAGGAGATCAGTCTGAGGCATGAGGAGATCAGTCTGCGGCATGAGGAGATCAGACTGAGGCATGAGGAGATCAGACTGAGGCATGAGGAGATCAGACTGAGGCATGAGGAGATCAGACTGAGGCGTGAGGAGATCAGACTGAGGCATGAGGAGATCAGACTGAGGCATGAGGAGATCAGACTGAGGCATGAGGAGATCAGACTGAGGCATGAGGAGATCAGACTGAGGCGTGAGGAGATCAGACTGAGGCGTGAGGAGATCAGACTGAGGCGTGAGGAGATCAGACTGAGGCATGAGGAGATCAGACTGAGGCATGAGGAGATCAGACTGAGGCGTGAGGAGATCAGACTGAGGCATGAGGAGATCAGACTGAGGCGTGAGGAGATCAGACTGAGGCGTGAGGAGATCAGACTGAGGCGTGAGGAGATCAGACTGAGGCATGAGGAGATCAGACTGAGGCGTGAGGAGATCAGTCTGAGGCTTGAGGAGATCAGACTAATGCATGAGGAGATCAGACTGAGGCGTGAGGAGATCAGACTGAGGCATGAGGAGATCAGACTGAGGCGTGAGGAGATCAGTCTGAGGCTTGAGGAGATCAGACTAATGCATGAGGAGATCAGACTGAGGCGTGAGGAGATCAGACTGAGGCGTGAGGAGATCAGACTGAGGCATGAGGAGATCAGACTGAGGCTTGAGGAGATCAGACTGAGGCATGAGGAGATCAGACTGAGGCGTGAGGAGATCAGACTGAGGCATGAGGAGATCAGACTGAGGCATGAGGAGATCAGACTGAGGCGTGAGGAGATCAGACTGAGGCGTGAGGAGATCAGACTGAGGCATGAGGAGATCAGACTGAGGCTCTGCTCAGGTGTTATGAGCCCAGGTCGCTCTGATAGTGGCCTTCAGCTCTTCTGCATATCGCATCTTCCTCTTCACAATACCTCACAGATGTTCTATGGGGTTAAGGTCAGGCGAGTTTTCTGGCCAATCAGGAACGGGGATACCATGGTCCTTAAACCAGGCACTGGTTGCTTTGGCACTGTGTGCTGGTCCCAGTCCTGTTGGAAAATGAAATCTGCATCTCCATAAAGTTGGTCAGCAGCAGGAAGCATGAAGTGCTCTAAAACTCCCTGGTGTACGGCTGCGTTGACCTCTGACCTCAGAAAACACAGTGGACCAACACCAGCAGATGACATGGCACCCCAAACCATCACTGACTGTGGAAACTTTACACTGGACCTTAAGCAGTGTGGATTGTGAGCCTCTCCTCTCTTCCTCCAGACTCTGAGACCCTGATTGACTTCATCAGAGAACATAACTCTGGCCACTCAGTCCAGTCCTGTCTGTCTTTAGCCCAGGCGAGACGCTTCTGACGCTGTCTGTTGGTTAAGAGTGCGACAGCTGAAACCCTTGTCTGTCATACGTCTGTGTGTAGTAGTTCTTGAAGCACTGACTCCAGCTCCAGTCCACTCTTTGTGAATCTCCCCCACATTTTTGAATGGGTTTTGTTTCACAATCCTCTACAGGGTGCGGTTATCCCTATTGCTTGCACACTTTTTTCTCTCTTAATGTGCTTGGACACAGAGCTCTGAGAACAGCCAGCCTCTTCTGCAATGACCTTTTGTGTCTTACCCTCCTTGTGTAAGGGGCCAAAGGTCGTCTTTTGGACAGCTGTCAGGTCAGCTTCTTCCCCATGATTGTGTCGCCCACAGAACTAGACTGAGAGACCATTAAAGGCCTTTGCCTGTTTTGAGTTCATCAGCTGATTAGAGTGTGGCACCAGGTGTCTTCAATATTCAACCTTTTCACAATGTTCTAATTTTCTGAGATACTGAATTTGGGATTTTCCTTAGTTGTCAGTTATAATCATCACAATTAAAAGAAATAAACATTTGAAATATATCAGTCTGTGTGTAATGAATGAATATAATATACAAGTTTCACTTTTTGAATGGAATTAGTGAAATAAATAAACTTTTTGATGATATTCTAATTATATGACCAGCACCTGTATAGAAGAGTCTGGGATGAATCATGAAATAGACTGTGGCTGCGTCCCAATTCGCCTACTTATACTACGTCCTAAAAGTATGTACTCTTTTTGTGAAGAAAAAGTACATACTTTTGAGTGTGTAGCAGAAGAGTATGCAAGCTTTGGGACATACTACTTCGTCATCTTTAACGGACTCTGTTACGTGCGTCCCGTCACCGCTTAAACTGTCAATCATCGTCACAGTTCAAATCCCCCACTTTCAATTTAATTTCCTACCGTATCGGAGAGAAATGTAGTCGCTCGTTGATCTGCCTTTCGTGGGTCTTTAGACTCCTCTCATGTGTTTGCAAAGTTAATGGCCAAACGTATCATTACAAAAGTTCTCAATGCTGCTGAAGGAGAAATATAATGTGGATAATATTGAATAAATATCTTTTCGTCAAGTTAAATACTGATAATTGCTCACTCAAACCACTTTATCTAATCCTCTCCACTTAACCGTCAGACTCGCGTAACCTTCATGTTTGTAGTTTTTTAAACACTTTTTATCCGCGTTTGTAGTTCTAATCGAATCCTCGTCCATCTCGCAATGGGTTGTGGGCAATATCAGCCGTAGAGTGCGCATCGATCTGCACTTCGGATTCTGACCGGAAATAGTAAACCATCCGGGAATCTTTGGAATACTCTTTTCAACATACTAAGATTTGGGACATACTAATTCTTTTTTCGAATACTATTTAGTACGGATAGTATGCGAATTGGGACGCAGCATGTGTTTTATCCATACTAGCGGATAGGGGTGTAACGGTACACAAAACTGACGGTTCGGTACATACCTCGGTTTTGAAGTCACGGTTCGGTACGGATTCGGTACAGCAGTTTTACAAAATTGCTTTTTATTAATTTTTATTCAACAGTGGTTAAATGAGAAAAAAATGTGTCTGTCCTTAAATTAATTCAGTTAGAACTAAAAGTTTCTTAAAGATAATGCTGTAAACTATATAGGGAGCTCTTACTTACATATTGCAATGAAAGATTAACAACAGAGCCCAAACTATTAGCCTAAATTCAGTTGCTATTTATTTTTAGATATAATAATCAACAACACTCATAAGCTTCACATTAGGCAGTTTTTGCATTAACTTCTAAATCTAATTATAATAATTTTTTTCTCCAATTTGTTGTTGAAGTATAATCATTTAGTGGCTGTAATTTTCATGACAGGTTTATTTAAACATACATTAAATAAACAAGACATCACTAACAGGCTAAGTAGTAAATAATGAATATATAGGCTAATATAGTGCATGTATTCAGTGAAAGAGTTAATCTCTCTAGTGAACTCACAGCTGTGGACACTGAATGATTTCTGAGGTAAGCGTGATTCTACACGACATTGTTTACAGCTGTTTTATTGTCTTTCCGCGGTTGTAACACCGATGGAGCGATTACACAACATATGATACGTTTCAGCAAGTTTGAATGTATCCTCAACCTACCTTAAGATATTAATTTATATTTATTCTTTCTCAAGCGGCGGCGCGCCAGTGATTGCAATCATCTCTTCCTGATCGCGTTCACTCGCGCGCCGCGCGCTGCCGCTTGAAGTTGAACTGATGCGCGTCTATCAGTCACGTCATATTATAGAGCGTTAAAACTGCATTTTTCGTTTGAATTACGTGATAAAATGGACTGAATACTCAATATGTTCGTGTGGGAACTAGGATTGAAGTGTGTTCCGCGCTTTAAACAAGCCGACTGTTAACTGTTAAAGATTGCATTCATAACCGTTCGGTACACGCGCACACCGAACCGAGAGCCCTGTACCGAAACGGTTCAATACGAATACGTGTACCGTTACACCCCTACTAGCGGACTCTAAATCAGTCCCTCAAGTCTGCTCAGGCACAGGACCATATAGATTAAATAGTGCCTCGTGTGGCAGGGAATAATAATACAGTCATTCTAGAAAGTGTTTCTGTATAAAGTCGACTACACTGAGATCAGCAACTGGTTGCAAAAATAAAACCCTTGGATGCTAGGTGATAATTATTTATAATTATACACTCAATAAAAAACTTGATAAACATTGCATTAAATAACACTTTACTCTCCCTATCAGCCCTGTGCAAAGCATGATGTTCAAACGTTCTTAGATCATATTTTTGTTTTAGCTGAGATAAACATATAACTAAATATTTGTATGTTCCTTGTTGAATTGGATTGTGTCTGATTTGAAGAGCTGATCTCAGTGGAGGTTTATGCAGAAAAATAGGAGCACTGACCGTATATATGACCGGGATATACAGGGATAACCCTAACATCTGATCACCTGATCATCTTCAGATCCAGTGTTCACCGTAATAACAGCGAAGCGCTCGTGTGTTTGTGTCCTCAGCCGTCTGCTGAAGTGCTGAAAGAGGTCACAGAGTTCAGTCTTCAGGCTCTGGTGAAGATCGAAGAGGCTCGCACTAAAGGAAACTTCCATGAGGTCAGTCTGACAATCCCATCCTGATTTCAGGAACCTCAACTTCGAAAGTCGAACCTGGACTTTTGGCAATAAAAGTAGATCTAAACAGTCTTTCCGAACCTCAGTGATGTTCTTTACACTGTTAACCAATGTTGCTTTTATCTAATTATATTTATGGTTTGGTTCAATTTTATCTTGATGTTAATCAATTCTATGAGGAGTGTTATTTGCAAACTGAACAAACACGGATTTTTGATTAGAGTGATATTGAGTGGTTTATGCTGTGATCTGTTTCTGTAGGTGGTTAAGATTTGCCGTGAGTGTCTGCAGAAGCAAGATCCAGTGTTCGGAGACACAAACCTGCACCTGCTGCGCGTCCTCAGCACTGCCAGTGAAGTCCTGTCCTTCCAGCAGCAGTTCCACGAGGCGGCCAGATACGCACAGCGCATGGTGGAGGGATACACGTGAGTCTGTGTGCGCTTAAACACATGGTGGAGGGATACACGTGAGTCTGTGTGCGCTTAAACACATGTCGGAGGGATACGCGTGAGTCTGAGTGCCCTTAAACACATGGCGGAGGGATACGCGTGAGTCTGAGTGCGCTTAAACACATGTCGGAGGGATACGTGTGAGTCGCTGCAGCCATGGTACGGCCACGAAGATCCGCGACTATTACGCAGGAATGAGAAAGTAGTTCCTAGCCATAGGTGTAGAAAATCGCTACTTTTCATTTTCAGTTGGTCTTAGCACACGATGTAACTGTAGAAGAGTCAAGTTTTAAATAGGAAAAATATTGAAAGTGTCTTTGGTCATTTTTTGAATGAGATGCTAATGGACTGATCAGAATCAATGATGTATGCTAAGCTATGCTAAAAGTGCTACCGCCAGATACAAAGATCGGCTGAATGGATTCAAAAATGGTAAAACTCAACTATTTAATTCTAGGGGACTTGTGAAATGAACCTATTTTCAAAAAAAGTGGAGTGTTCCTTTAAAACATTCTAGCAACTTGATAAAACATGTTAGCAACATTTTATTTGAGTGAAATCGTCAAACTTTCAGACATATGACTAGCTTATGTGCGGTTTAAATGCTAATGCTAACCTATGATATTCCAGTAATGTGGCGACTGACAGGTTTACTGTATAGTTCACAGTCTACTCATATTTCAGCCCTAAAATATTAATCAATCTACTCATATTTCAGCCCTAAAATATTAATCAATCTACTCGATTAATCAATCTACTCATATTTCAGCCCTAAAATATGAATTGATCTACTCGATTAATCAATCTACTCATATTTCAGCCCTAAAACATGAATCAATTCACTCGATTAATCAATCTACTCATATTTCAGCCCTGAAATATGAATTGATCTACTCGATTAATCAATCTGCTCATATTTCAGCCCTAAAATGTGAATCAATTCACTCGATTAATCAATCTACTCATATTTCAGCCCTAAAATATGAATTGATCTACTCGATTAATCAATCTACTCATATTTCAGCCCTAAAATATGAATCAATCTACTCATATTTTAGCCCTAAAATATGAATCAATCTACTCATATTTCAGCCCTAAAATATGAATCAATTCACTCGATTAATCAATCTACTCATATTTCAGCCCTAAAATATTAATCGATCTACTTGATTAATCAATCTACTCATATTTCAGCCCTAAAATATGAATTGATCTACTCGATTAATCAATCTACTCATATTTCAGCCCTAATATATGAATCAATTCACTCGATTAATCAATCTACTCATATTTCAGCCCTAAAATATTAATCGATCTACTCGATTAATCAATCTACTCATATTTCAGCCCTAAAATATGAATCGATCTACTCGATTAATCAATCTACTCATATTTCAGCCCTAAAATATGAATTGATCTACTCGATTAATCAATCTACTCATATTTCAGCCCTAAAATATTAATCAATCTACTCATATTTCAGCCCTAAAATATGAATCAATCTACTCGATTAATCAATCTACTCATATTTCAGCCCTAAAATATTAATCAATCTACTTGATTAATCAATCTACTCATATTTCAGCCCTAAAATATGAATTGATCTACTCGATTAATCAATCTACTCATATTTCAGCCCTAATATATGAATCAATTCACTCGATTAATCAATCTACTCATATTTCAGCCCTAAAATATTAATCGATCTACTCGATTAATCAATCTACTCATATTTCAGCCCTAAAATATGAATCGATCTACTCGATTAATCAATCTACTCATATTTCAGCCCTAAAATATGAATTGATCTACTCGATTAATCAATCTACTCATATTTCAGCCCTAAAATATTAATCAATCTACTCATATTTCAGCCCTAAAATATGAATCAATCTACTCGATTAATCAATCTACTCATATTTCAGCCCTAAAATATTAATCAATCTACTCGATTAATCAATCTACTCATATTTCAGTGCTAAAATATGAATCAATCTACTCATATTTCAACCCTAAAATATGAATCAATCTACTCATATTTCAGCCCTAAAATATGTATCAATCTACTCGATTAATCAATCTACTCATATTTCAGCCCTAAAATATGAATCAGCTTTAGTTGAGAGTGACATATATTGTACCTGATATATATCCACATTTATCAAGAGTGAATGAGGATCAGAGCTGCCTGTGAATGTAAATCAAAGCATGAACTCTGTTACAGCAGGGCTGACCTCTGTTCAGTAATCTGTTGATAATCATTCCCTGTTCCTGATCTCAGGAAGCTTTACCATCCCAACAACGCCCAGCTGGGCATGGCCATGATGAGGGCGGGCGTCACACACTGGCACGCGGGGCTGATCGAGGCCGCTCACGGGCTGATCTGTCGCGCATACGCCGTCCTCCTGGTCACACACGGAGCTCATCATCCCATCACTAAAGACCTGGAGGTAAAACACACCGGCTGCACGCCATACACAACCTTCATCATCATCATCATCATCAGCGATGAGCTCGGGCACTCCGGGCTTGAGTGTTATGTGCAAATATGCAATTGAGGCATTATCGAATTACAGTAATTTACATACATTTCCAGAACAAATTCATACTTCCTGTGTGATGTGTTGACATATTATAGTTACAGGGTCTGTACAGATACTGTAAAATGAAATTCCAGGACTTCTCAAGCACTACTTTTTTGGTCTTCATTATCTTTCAAAATCGAAATAAAAGGTAAATAGATGTATAAAAATAAACCAATAAAACAGAAAGGTACGAATAAAAGGCAGCACTGGTAACTTTAACTTTTGAAATATACTATTACACAGTTATCGCTTTCCTTATTCAAAGGAAATAATGATTTTGTTTCCTGATTTTGTTTCTCTCATGAATATATGATTGACATGAAAAATGAAGCTGTGTCATATACTATCATATAGTAGCCCTAAAATTTTATTCAATCTACTCGATTAATCAATCTTCTCATATTTCAGCCCATAAATATTATTCAATCTACTTGATTATTCAATCTACTCATATTTCAGCCCATAAATATTAATAAATCTACTCTATTAATCAATCTACTCATATTTCAGCCCTAAAATATTACTCAATCTACTCATATTTCAGCCCATAAATATTAATCAATCAACTCGATTAATCAATCTACTCATATTTCAGCCCTAAAATATTAATCAATCTACTCATATTTCAGCCCTAAAATATGAATCAATCTACTCATATTAATCAATCTACTCGATTAATCAATCTACTCATAATTCAGCCCTAAAATATGAATCAATCTACTCGATTAATCAATCTACTCATATGTCAGCCCTAAAATATGAATTGATATACTCAATTAATCAATCGTCTCATATTTCAGCCCATAAATATTAGTCAATCTACTTGATTATTCAATCTACTCGTATTTCAGCCCATAAATATTAATAATCTACTCGATTAATCAATCTACTCATATTTCAGCCCTAAAATATTAATCAATCTACTCATATTTCAGCCCTAAAATATGAATTGATCTACTTGATTAATCAATCTACTTATATTTCAGCCCATAAATATTATTAAATCTATTTGATTAATCAATCTACTCAAATTTCAGCCCATAAATATTAATAAATCTACTCGATTAATCAATCTACTCATATTTCAGCCCTAAAATATTAATCAATGGACTCGATTAATCAATCTACTCATATTTCAGCCCATAAATATTAATAAATCTACTCGATTAATCAATCTACTCATATTTCAGCCCATAAATATTAATAAATCTACTCAATTAATCAATCTACTCATATTTCAGCCCTAAAATATGAATCAATCTACTCGATTAATCAATCTACTCATATTTCAGCCCTAAAATATGAATCAATCTACTCATATTTCAGCCCTGAAAAAAAATGAATCAATCTACTCGATTAATCAATCTACTCATATATCAGCCCCTAAAATATGAATCAATCTTCTCGATTAATCAATCTACCCATATGTCAGCCCTAAAATATGAATCAATCTACTCGATTAATCAATCTACTCATATTTCAGCCCCTAAAATATGAATCAATCTACTCGATTAATCAATCTACTCATATGTCAGCCCTAAAATATGAATCAATTTACTCGATTAATCAATCTACTCATATTTCAGCCCTAAAATATGAATCAATCTACTCATGATACAGCCCTAAAATATGAATCAATCTACTCGATTAATCAATCTACTCATAATACAGCCCTAAAATATGAATCAATCTACTCGATTAATCAATCTACTCATAATACAGCCCTAAAATATAAATCAATCTACTCGATTAATCTATCCACTCATATTTCAACCCTAAAATATTAATCAATCTACCCATATGTCAGCCCTAAAATATGAATCAATCTACTCGATTAATCAATCTACTCATATTTCAGCCCCTAAAATATGATTCAATCTACTCGATTAATCAAGCTATTCATATTTCAGCCCTAAAATATGAATCAATCTACTCGATTAATCAATCTACTCATATTTCAAACCTAAAATATTATTCAATCTACTCGATTAATCAATCTACTCATATGTCAGCCCTAAAATATGAATCAATCTACTCGATTAATCAATCTACTCATATTTCAGCCCTAAAATATGAATCAATCTACTCGATTAATCAATCTACTCATATGTCAGCCCTAAAATATGAATCAATCTACTCGATTAATCAATCTACCCATATTTCAGCCCTAAAATATGAATCAATCTACTCGATTAATCAATCTACTCATATGTCAGCCCTAAAATATGAATCAATCTACTCGATTAATCAATCTACCCATATTTCAGCCCTAAAATATGAATCAATCTACTCAATTAATCAATCTACAATCTAAAGCGGTGTCATATACTATCATATATATTTATATACACGTATATGGCTCTATAGGCTCTATATCTATATCAGATGGGCTGCAGCATTAATTTTGCCTGAAAATATTGTTTTATCAATTAAATTAAACACTAATTTCACATATGTCTTTCTTAATTTAAGCACTTTTAAATTACCCTTTCATAAATATGACTGTTTTCTAGGGTTTTCCAGGACTTTTAGTCACCTTTTAGCACCTTGTTGTAAACTGTAAAAGTGTGTGTATTTGGTGTAAGATTTCTGACTCAAACTCGCCGCCTTTTAAGAGATGGATTGAAATTAAAATCTACAGACGCAAATCAATAAAGTGCAATTAAATAAACACTTCGGAAGCAAAACATGTTATGGAAGCAAAATAGAGCTCAAAACTGAGCAATGCATGAAAAAACAATGGTTTTACCTGTAGTGTCTCGCCATAAAACAACCAAACAGAGTTAAATTTATCGGATCATGTAGGTCATACACACACACACACACACACACACACACACACACACACACACACAAATGACACCTGAGAGTCACTGTGGGTTGAGAAAGATTTGATTTTAATCCAAAGGTGAGTGAGAGATTATTTGATGTGTGTGTTTTCAGGCGATGCGGACGCAGACAGAGATGGAGCTTCGTCTGTTCAAAGAGAACGAGTGTGTCTATCAGAGCATGAGGGAGGCCGTGCTCGCTAGCAAACCCTTGAGCATCGCTGGAGAACACGTGCAAATCAAAGCCTGATCGGCCTGAAGCTGAGCAAGAAACGTGCCTGAATCTGCACTCTAATAAAGGCATTCTCAACAGATCAGTGTGGAGTTTTGATTGAATCTAGTCTGGAAAATCATTAGCCTCTCCAAACAAACAGCAGTGAGGCGATCAGGAGATGCGTCTGCTGATCCTCTTGTACACGATGCCATCGAAGCTGAGGATCTGAAAGCACACAGCACAGGCGTCAGTGATCGAGCGGCAGTAATGAGGATGATGAAGATGAGTCTCTGCTTACGTTACTGATCGTGTCTCCGTCCAGCTCAGTCACAGACTCGATCCCCTTCACAAACACCGTCAGCTTATTCCCGTCCATGTGCACCACCGTCTGACACAAACACATCAGCAGAAACATCATCTCACAAAACCTCAGAGCCATGGCAAAAACATCATTCAATCTGCTCGATTAATCAATCTACTCATATTTCACCCCAAAAACATCATTCAACCTGCTCGATTAATCAATCTACTCATATTTCAGCCCAAAAATATTATTCAATTTACTCGATTAATAAATCTACTCATATTTCACCCCAAAAACATCATTCAATCTACTCGATTAATCAATCTACTCATATTTCAGCCCTAAAATATTATTAACTTTACTCGATTAATCAATCTACTCATATTTCACCCCAAAAACATCTTTCAATCTACTCGATTAATCAATCTACTCATATTTCAGTCCTAAAATATCAATCAATCTACTCGATTAATCAATCTACTCATAATGCAGCCCTAAAATATGAATCAATCTACTCGATTAATCAATCTACTCATAATACAGCCCTAAAATATGAATCAATCTACTCGATTAATCAATCTACTCATAATACAGCCCTAAAATATGAATCAATCTACTCGATTAATCAATCTACTCATATTTCACCCCAAAAACATCATTCAATCTACTCGATTAATTTTTATATACTCATATTTCACCCCAAAAATATAATTTGATCTGCTCGATTAATCAATCTACTCATATTTCAGACCTAAAATATCAATCAATATACTCGATTAATCAATCTACTCATATTTCAGCCCTAAAATATCAATCAATCTACTCGATTAATCAATCTACTCATAATTCAGCCCTAAAATATTAATCAATCTACTCAATTAATCAATCTACTCATTTTTCACCCCAAAAACATAATTCAACCTGCTTGATTAATCAATCTACTCATATTTCAGCCCTAAAACATTATTCAATTTACTCGATTAATCAATCTACTCATATTTCACCCCAAAAACATCATTCAATCTACTCGATTAGTCAATATACTCATATTTCAGACCTAAAATATCAATCAATATACTCGATTAATCAATCTACTCATATTTCAGCCCTAAAATATCAATCAATCTACTCGATTAATCAATCTACTCATAATACAGCCCTAAAATATGAATCGATCTACTCGATTAATCTATCCACTCATATTTCAACCCTAAAATATGAATCAATCTACTCATAATACAGCCCTAAAATATGAATCAATCTACTCGATTAATCAATCTACTCATAATACAGCCCTAAAATATGAATCAATCTACTCGATTAATCAATCTACTCATAATACAGCCCTAAAATATGAATCAATCTACTCAATTAATCTATCCACTCATATTTCAACCCTAAAATATTAATCAATCTACTCATATTTCAGCCCAAAATATTATTCAATCTACTCAATTACAGCTTTTTACAATTGTTATGACAATTTTTTCAATACTTTTAACAATTTTCCTAAACTCTTAACCAGGGCTCTGAACCGGTTCAAGGAACGAAAACGAACAAAATTTTAAGAGGAACAAAAACGAAAACGAAATCAAAATCAATGTTGAATCGTTCTGAACAGAAACGTTAATTTGAAATGACCATTAACCGGTTAATAACGTTATTTTATCGTTCTTTTAATATATTTTAATTTGGCAGTGACCAATCATGAATTGAGTAGTACAGCATGTGACGTTGACGGATCAAGCGTGAGTGAAATGCCCGCGCACCATCATCTATGAATCTACTGGTAACGCAAGTCAGTGTAGAGCGCGCATTTTCATGCCTCAAGTACATTTCTTTCCCCGCTGAGGTCTACAATGAAAGTGCAGGTATTGGAGGACATTCTTTTCGTACGTTTAAATAAGCAGTACGGACTTTCAGCTCAAATAGTCTGATTTAGGCTAGTTTATGGATTCCGTTTAAGCCTATCGTCTAGGGTTACGTATGTAACCTCTGTTCCCTGAGAACAGGGAACTCTCGCTGCGTCTAGCTGACGCTATGGGGAACGCCCTCAGCGTGACTGGTGTCTGAAGCTACTATCGAATCATGGCAAAGTCTTTGACCGACGTCAGCCCATGACGTCATCACCATGCGACCTGGAAGTATATAAGGGCGCTGTGCCAACACAGATACATCTCTTTCGTCTGAAGGGACTGTATGGCAGATAGGCCCTGAAGCATGGCAACGCGACGCAGCGCTCGTTCCCTGTTCTCAGGGAACAGAGGTTACATACGTAACCCTAGACGTTCCCTTTCGAAAGGGAATCCTCGCTGCGTCTAGCTGACGCTATGGGGAACGATATACCAATGCCGCCATGCTGAGGGGAGTGTCTGCCCATTGGCAGTGACAACTGTCAACACAAGTAATTCATAGAAAAACCTGAGCGACTCCCCCTCAAGTCAATGGGCTGACAGTGACAGCACTCCCTACGGTCATAGCCCAAGCTATGAAACTAAACGGAACCCTAACGCACTGCGTGGGGTCCCATCCAGACAGCTCGAAGGCCCGGGACCACTACTTCCACAGAAGGGGTCCCTTTAAGGGAATGTGGCTAGGGGACCCGAAGGAACCCCAGCCAGTCACTACTCGGGAAACCAGTTCTCCCGAGTGCCACCAGGGAGGCCTGACCTGGTGCCCTAAGTGTTATGGACACTTCGGTTTAGCCAACCCTGTCTGTTCAAAAACAGAACCTCTGGAAGGTGCCCAAGGGGCATCCAAACTAAGGGACTGAAACACTGGCAGTCCTACTTAGCCCGGAACTCAGAGACGGGTTATCCAAGAGAGCAATACTCAGCGTAGCGCTTTAGAACCCTTGTTAGCGAGGGGAGTCTGCCTGCTCAAATCAAGGATCTACCAGGTGCTTGTGTTTCAAAGCAGTAGGGAGGCCGAAAGGGCCTAAGGACTGATCTAACAGGGAGGCCTCATGAGAGGCCTACGACCGTCTGACCAGGCTCAGGCGGCTGAGCGCTCATAGACGACCCTCATTGAGGGGAGCAGCTGAACCTGCCTGGCGGGTAACCTCCAGCTGTAGGCTCAACTACCACAAGTTCTCCACAGAGAACTGGTAATCAAAAAGTGCCTAGCTCAGGAACTTCACCTTCAAGGAGGCCTTGTGGGCCTACTACTTCATAGCGGGTTTTCCAGGGAGGCCTATAGAGGCCTACTACCTAACAGCACGCCATGCTGGCAACCCGAGCATCCTGGCTCAGGACTCCATCCTCAGGGAGGCCTAGTGAGGCCTACTACCTGACAGCAATACCGCCAATTTTCAGAGCGTTCAAGCTTACTTCCAGGGAGGCCTAGGGAGGCCTACCACCTGCCAGCGAAGCATAGTCCCTTGCTGAGGTTACGTCTTGTTTTCTCAAGGAGGCCTACTACTTGACAGTCAAGCTACGCAGGCTAGTCGAGCATCCTGTTTAAGGAACTCGTCCTCAAGGGAGGCTTATTAAGGCCTACTACCTGATAACCAGCCTTTAGGGAGGCCTGGAGAGGCCTGCTACCTGTTTGCAATTTGTGCTAACTGTTTCAAATGACTGGGTCCAGAAACGCCTTAGGGATGCCTGATGGGGCCTACTACCTTGTTCGAGTGACCACAGCCTGGGAGCTCACCCTCTGGGAGGCCTAGTAAGGCCTTAGAATAAACAGCAGGCCTTCAGGGAGGCCTGATGAGGCCTACAACCTGCCTCTGGGAGTGATTACAACCTGAGAGCTCACCCTCAGGGAGGCCTAATAAGGCCTTACAACTAACAGCAGGCCTTCAGGGAGGCCTGATGAGGCCTACAACCTGATACCCGGCAGGCTAGCTGTCCCGATGCGCACATCGGTACATACCTCCAGTGAGGCCTGGTCGAGGCCTTCCAACTGTAAATGCGCCTTGTTCAAGAGGCCTACTAAGGCCTACAATTGACAGCCGACCTTCAGGAGAGCGTATTGCCCCTTTTTAACCTGATAGCCAGCTAGGCTAGTAGTACCTTGATGCCTCAGCATCGGCACCTGCCTTGTTGGAGGCCTGATAAGGCCTACCACTGTCACCGTACTCTTGAATCGGTGCAATCCTCCAGCGAGGCCTAACTTTAGAGGCCTGCTAACTGGGAACAAACATATTGCAAAATGTGGGTTGTAGAAATATTAGACCCTACGGCTCGTCTTCATGGAGGCCTGCTGAGGCCTAACACATGATAGCTACCCATTGCTATGGGGACCCGTTCCAGGGAGGCTTTGTAAAGCCTACAAGCTGTACGAGTTTCGCAAAGATGAGAAATAACTGCCAGACAAACAAACTGGCTGCTACTTAAACCAACGACTCTCAATGAGAGGAGGCCTCCGATTCAAGTGGTGCACAGTAACAGAGACAAACTAATCCAACCTGCAGTGGCTTAGGGAACCGAAGACATATATGAACCCTAAGCGGTAGACAAACACTCCATTCTATCAGAAAAGTGTGCTACCGCCTAGTAATCCGCAAACATTTCAAAGAAAAGAGCGGCGGCCTAAACACTACTCTCAATGAGAGGAGGCCCATTTTCTGATAACCATGCGCGGTGGCCAACCTGGCACCATCTTGACCAACCAGGGAAAGCCAAACACACGCTACCTACACAGCCCAGCTTTTAGTCTGGCGCTGTGCTAAGCCAACAAACAGGGGAAAAACAGTTCTCTCTGATGAATACCCAACTCTATACAGGAACCTGGGGTCTGTAAGAAATACATATTTTTAGTGTAATACACAAAAAATGACCACTCTCACCTGCGGCATGTTGAGCGAAGACTCATTGTGCAGTTCTCACCACCATGTTCTACCGCCCTTGAATGCCTGAAAGGGGCGTTCTCACTGAGTAAGTCCGGGCGGGCCGTCAGAACATATTTATACTCATCATGGGCCCGCCTCAGGCCTGATGTAAGAAGCACCTGGGTAAAAATCATTAAAAGACATTAAAAAAGAAAAAGGAGAGGGCTAGGATGTAACCGCCCTCAAGGGAAGTGATCCATCACCAACGCCTTCTTTGAGAGCGTTTGTCCTGGATCACCTCCCTTAGATCCTTTTTCCCGCGGGAATCCCGTCTCCTCTGTGCCCTGCTCCTCCATGGAGGGGGGGGGGGGGGGGCACGAGAGGAGACGCTAGCCCTCTGGTCCTGCCTACGGTCCTCAGACCGTGAAGGACCAGGTCCCGCCTGCCTGGGTGGGGGCGCGGATCTCAGCGGTATACATGTCTTAAATGCCGCTGAGCGCGCCTTCGCCTCCCTGAACTTTCCAACCACCGCCTCAACGGAGGTGCCGAAAAGTTCAGTAGGCGAAACCGGCGAATCGAGGAGAAAGCCCTTCTCTTTCTCCCCAATATCAGCCAGGCTCAGCCACAGATGCCTCTCCGTGACCACCATAGCCGCCATAGAGCGGCCGATAGCAGCAGCAGTCTGCTTGGTGGCCCGGAGAGACAGATCTGTGGTGCGGCGCAGCTCAGCAACCGCCTCAGGGGACAGCCCGGCCCCCTGGTCGAGATCCTCCAGCAGGTCCGCCTGGTACACCTGCAACACCGCCATCGTGTGCAGGGTCGCACCAGCCTGACCTGCTGCCGCGTACGCCCTGCCATTCAACCGCGAGGTAGTTTTCAGCGGTTTGGATGGCAGAGATGGAGCTCTCAGCGTCGACGCCTGCCCAGAGACGAGATAGTTCGCATACGTCTCGTCTATGGGAGGCATCGACACATACCCGTGCTTACCCATTCCCTCGACATCAGCGAAGCTTGCCCGCTGATGTCGGTGAATACGGGCAGAGAACGGGTTCTTCCATGCCACCTGGACCTCAGTATGCAGGTCCGGGAGGAATGGAAGGCTCATCTGAGGTGCTGGTCTATGACCGGGGAGAAATCGATCGTCGAGCCGTCCACGAGCGACTTCTGCCCCAGCGCGCCGCCAGGGCAGCCTCAGCCTGTCCGTGGCGCGCTCCATAGCATCCAGCAGCTCGGCATTCGCGGGACAGGGTGGCTGAGAGGGTCCAGGCTGGTCCTGGTCGCTGTTACCATCCTCCTCAGCCATCTCCTGCCCGTCCCGAAGAGCAGAACTGTCGTTCTCCACATCGACCTGCAGGTCGCTCTCGTCAGCCGCCAGATCGTCCGAGAGAACCACACCTCTCTCCAGACGATCAGCGAGCTCCATCTGGGAGCCCCACGATGTTGTGCCCTCTTCCCTCGAGAAAAGGGCCAGACGAGAACGGAGCAGTTTGCACAGGCAGCTCCCTCGAGAACTGCCTGTGCATGCTCTTCACCCAAGCAATAAACGCACAGAGTGTGTGTGTCTCCTGGTGTCAGAAACCTCTGACACGGGTCGGCACACTTCCTAAAGCTTTGCTTCTTCTCTGTGCGTTTCATCTTCCTCTTAGTATTTATATCTTACCAGATCCGCAGATACTCGCTTCAAACAAACAGTCCCTGAAGACGAAAAAGATGTATCTGTGTTGGCACAGCGCCCTTATATACTTCCAGGTCGCATGGTGATGACGTCATGGGCTGACGTCGGTCAAAGACTTTGCCATGATTCGATAGTAGCTTCAGACACCAGTCACGCTGAGGGCGTTCCCCATAGCGTCAGCTAGACACAGCGAGAGTTCCCTTTCGAAAGGGAACCAAGTAGGCTATAGCATCTATCAAACATTTTTCCTATAGTCTTTCAGATTGCCAATACAGGAGAGGTAATTTTTTTACGGTTGATGCTTCGTATTAAATGGTTATATTGTATTAAATGATCAAGCTTTATTAGCTGACTGAATTTGATTATGTGATGCAAGGACGTGTTGCGCAGTGTTTGCTTTGAAATTACCAGTTTACGGTGCATTAAAAGAGCAATGGTTATCCAGTTTCTTTAGCCTATTCTTTATTCATGCAATTTGTAAAACAAGTCGTGTTGAAAAAAAGTTATGTACAAAGAATGTTATCACTCTTCTGAAAAGAATTAGGCATAAGAGGGCCACTTTCGATTGTCTAACGCTCCATTAAAACAGGTCCGCTGTTTATGCTTTGTAATTAATGCATGTATTTCTGTTGTGGTTTTAAAAATGTTATTAAATAAATATTCAAGCTTAATTACCATGCGTATTATTATTATTGAGTGAAAAATAAGTCTATTTATACATATTTGTATAGGCTAAATTAAAATAACGTTATCAACCGGTATTTTTTCAAATCAAACCGTTTTCGGAACAGTAATGTTTATTGAGGAACGCAAAAACGGAAACGCTATAATATCGATTCTGCTCGGAGTGAAACGTTTAATTTTTTTTTTCGTTTTTAAGCCCTGCTCTTAACACAGTTAGCACAACATCTCTCTGTGTAGGCTATACTATTAAAACATTTAGTGTTGCTTTTAAACAATATGCATACAGTTAACACAAATTTAAAATGCTTGAACATCGTTGACGCACAAGCTCAACCAAGACCAAAACACTGGATTTTTACTACCAGATTTACCAATGCTTTAACACTGTATGTCAGAACAGATAACATCATGTTCTAAACCCTAACCTTATAGACTAAAGTCAAGGTGAACAGCTGTTTATATTGAAAAGTGAAACATAAATTTATCCTCTGTATTTTATTCAATTGGTATTGAGTAACAGCTGAGTGAAGGTATGCAAATATATAAATCACAGCTGATTCCCATCTAGGAATTGTTCAGGTGTTGATGTTCTTTCAATCACATGACCATATGGTATACAGTAAAAGAGGGCGTCTTTGAGCTGATCTTGTGGGGAAAAGGAACAATAGAGAGCAACACAAAGAAAGTCAAAAAAAATGCCTGCAAGAGGGAGAGGAAGATGAGTACCAGGACAAGGGCAAGCGAGAATTTCTGCAGCAAAAGAAACAAAATGCATGCATTTACTAAACCCAACAAAACAAAAATGTGGAGAGTCTTCAAAAGACACACAGTCTATGATCAATAAAATATACTGTCTATTGTATAAGGGCAGACCTGACACATAAAATAATGCAGTTTCTGTAATTCCATCTAGTGTTAGTGTTTTTATGACATTGTGCTATGATTGACTAAATGTTCCTGTTGGAAGAGAACATGTGTTTTGGCAGACATAGTGTATTGTGTTAGTGAATTATTGTATTTTGAAACTTAGTGTTGGAGTTTAGTTTACAATGTGTGATTTTGAGCATGAAATTAACCGTTTTGCCAATTGTGTCATGTAGATGTGTTAGTGTGTTAAGAGTTTAGGAAATGTGTTAATAGTATTGAAAAAAATGTCATAGCGATTGTAAAAAACTGTAATCAATCTACTCATATTTCAGCCCTAAAATATGAATCAATCTACTCGATTAATCAATCTACTCATATTTTAGCCCTAAAATATGAATCAATCTACTCGATTAATTAATCTACTCATATTTCAGCCCTAAAATATGATTCAATCTACTCGATTAATCAAGCTATTCATATTTTAGCCCTAAAATATGAATCAATCTACTCGATTAATTAATCTATTCATATTTTAGCCCTAAAATATGATTCAATCTACTCGATTAATCAAGCTATTCATATTTCAGCCCTAAAATATGAATCAATCTACTTGATTAATCAATCTACTCATATTTCAGCCCTATAATATTATTCAATCTACTTGATTAATCAAACTACTCATATTTCAGCCCTAAAATATTATTCAATTTACTCGATTAATCAATCTACTAGTTTTTCAGCCCTAAAATATTAATCAATCTACTCGATTAATCAATCTACTCATATTTTAGCCCTAAAATATGAATCAATCTACTCGATTAATCAATCTACTCATATTTCAGCCCTAAAATATGAATCAATCTACTCGATTAATCAATCTACTCATATTTCAGCCCTAAAATATGATTCAATCTACTCGATTAATCAAGCTATTCATATTTTAGCCCTAAAATATGAATCAATCTACTCGATTAATTAATCTATTCATATTTTAGCCCTAAAATATGATTCAATCTACTCGATTAATCAAGCTATTCATATTTCAGCCCTAAAATATGAATCAATCTACTCGATTAATCAATCTACTCATATTTCAGCCCTAAAATATTATTCAATCTACTTGATTAATCAATCTACTCATATTCCAGCCCTAAAATATGAATTTATCTACTTGATTAATCAAACTACTCATATTTCAGCCCTAAAATATTATTCAATTTACTCGATTAATCAATCTACTAGTTTTTCAGCCCTAAAATATGATTCAATCTACTCGATTAATCAATCTATTCATATTTCAGCCCTAAAATATTATTCAATTTACTCGATTAATCAATCTACTCATATTTCAGCCCTAAAATATGAATCAATCTACTCGATTAATCAATCTACTCATATTTTAGCCCTAAAATATGAATCAATCTACTCGATTAATCAATCTACTCATATTTCAGCCCTAAAATATGAATCAATCTACTCGATTAATCAAGCTACTCATATTTCAGCCCTAAAATATGAATCAATCTACTCGATTAATCAATCTACTCATATTTTAGCCCTAAAATATGAATCAATCTACTCGATTAATCAATCTACTCATATTTCAGCCCTAAAATATGAATCAATCTACTCGATTAATTAATCTACTCATATTTCAGCCCTAAAATATTATTCAATTTACTCCATTAATCAATCTACTAGTTTTTCAGCCCTAAAATATGATTCAATCTACTCGATTAATCAATCTATTCATATTTCAGCCCTAACATATTATTCAATTTACTCGATTAATCAATCTACTCATATTTCAGCCCTAAAATATGAATCAATCTACTCGATTATTAAATCTACTCATATATCAGCCCCTAAAATATTATTCAATTTACTCGATTAATCAATCTTCTCATATTTCAGCCCTAAAATATGAATCAATCTTCTCGATTAATCAATCTACTCATATTTCAGCCCTAAAATATGAATCAATCTACTCGATTAATCAATCTACTCATATTTCAGCCCTAAAATATTATTCAATTTACTCGATTAATCAACCTATTCATATTTCAGCCCTAAAATATTATTCAATTTACTCGATTAATCAATCTACTCATATTTCAGCCCTAAAATATGAATCAATCTTCTCGATTAATCAATCTACTCATATTTCAGCCCTAAAATATGAATCAATCTACTCGATTAATCAATCTACTCATATTTCAGCCCTAAAATATTATTCAATTTACTCGATTAATCAACCTATTCATATTTCAGCCCTAAAATATTATTCAATTTACTCGATTAATCAAGCTACTCATATTTCAGCCCATAAATATTATTCAGTCTACTCGATTAATCAATCTACTCATATTTCAGCCCTAAAATATGATTCAATCTACTCGATTAATCAAGCTATTCATATTTTAGCCCTAAAATATGAATCAATCTACTCTATTAATTAATCTATTCATATTTTAGCCCTAAAATATGATTCAATCTACTCGATTAATCAAGCTATTCATATTTCAGCCCTAAAATATGAATCAATCTACTCGATTAATCAATCTACTCATATTTCAGCCCTAAAATATTATTCAATCTACTTGATTAATCAATCTACTCATATTCCAGCCCTAAAATATGAATTGATCTACTTGATTAATCAAACTACTCATATTTCAGCCCTAAAATATTATTCAATTTACTCGATTAATCAATCTACTAGTTTTTCAGCCCTAAAATATGATTCAATCTACTCGATTAATCAATCTATTCATATTTCAGCCCTAAAATATATTTCAATTTACTCGATTAATCAATCTACTCATATTTCAGCCCTAAAATATGAATCAATCTACTCGATTAATCAATCTACTCATATTTTAGCCCTAAAATATGAATCAATCTACTCGATTAATGAATCTACTCATATTTTAGCCCTAAAATATGAATCAATCTACTCGATTAATCAATCTACTCATATTTCAGCCCTAAAATATGAATCAATCTACTCGATTAATTAATCTACTCATATTTCAGCCCTAAAATATTATTCAATTTACTCCATTAATCAATCTACTAGTTTTTCAGCCCTAAAATATGATTCAATCTACTCGATTAATCAATCTATTCATATTTCAGCCCTAAAATATTATTCAATTTACTCGATTAATCAATCTACTCATATTTCAGCCCTAAAATATGAATCAATCTACTCGATTATTCAATCTACTCATATATCAGCCCCTAAAATATTATTCAATTTACTCGATTAATCAATCTTCTCATATTTCAGCCCTAAAATATGAATCAATCTTCTCGATTAATCAATCTACTCATATTTCAGCCCTAAAATATGAATCAATCTACTCGATTAATCAATCTACTCATATTTCAGCCCTAAAATATTATTCAATTTACTCGATTAATCAACCTATTCATATTTCAGCCCTAAAATATTATTCAATTTACTCGATTAATCAATCTACTCATATTTCAGCCCTAAAATATGAATCAATCTTCTCGATTAATCAATCTACTCATATTTCAGCCCTAAAATATTATTCAATTTACTCGATTAATCAAGCTACTCATATTTCAGCCCATAAATATTATTCAGTCTACTCGATTAATCAATCTACTCATATTTCAGCCCTAAAATATGAATCAATCTACTCATATTTCAGCCCTAGAATATGAGTTAATCTACTCGATTAATCAATCTTCTTATATTTCAGCCCTAAAATATGATTCAATCTACTCGATTAATCAATCTACTCATATATCCATTGATCTATTAATAATATTTTTTAATAATAAATATATACTTTCATTCAAGGACACATTAAATTGATCAAAAGTTCCAGTAAAGACATTTATAATGTTACAAAAGATTATATTTCAAATAAATGCTGTTCTTTTGACTTTTCTATTCATCAAAGAATCCTGAGAAGTAAAATGCGCTTAAATGAGGTTTGTCTTTCTGTAGATTTGCTGGTATTGCTGTTGTTGAGAACATGTAGACTCAGATCTGACTAACTTTAGCCTTGTCTCCAGTGAAGGTCTCCAGCTCACACTCCTCTCCCACAGTGAATGAGTACAGGATGACTTTAGTTCCCGCCGTCACCGTCACCTTGAAGTCTTGCCCGTCCTGCTGGATCTCTGAGACGCTCTTGATGTCTTTGCCTTTCTCGATCTCTTCCTCCGGCAGCCCTGCAACACGAGACACTTGAGTCAGGGTTAACATTTCTCATCCGAGCTCCTAAATGTGTTTCCTCATGCCAGTCTCACCGATGGCCTTCATGAAAGCCTCGAAGTTCTGGTGGGACTCTAGCTGATATTTCCCACTGAAATCCATCAGAAGCTGCAGACCAATCATCACATTTCTGAATGTCCACCGAAACCATGTTGTTTCTTGGTCATGTGAACGTTCTATAGTGTCATTCTTCACACATTATGGGATGTTCTCTGAAACAATAGTAACATTTAAGACTTACCGTTGATATTTCCTCCGCTCAGGTTGAGAAGATCCTGCAGAAATGCTGTGTTTGGGTTCAACGGGCTGTTTTCAATGAGCGTTTCTTACATCAGACTTTAAACCTATCAATGCACAATACGATTATATAAAGACAGATTATGATTATACCACTGAGAAAAGCTTCAGTGTGGAATAAATGTCCAAAGGTTACTGTCCCCCTTTTGCTGCCAAAACAGCCATGACCCGTCGAGGCATGGACTCCACTGACCCCTGAAGGTGTGCTGTGGTATCTGGCACCAACATGTTAGCAGCAGATCCTTTAAGTCCTGTAAGTTCCATGGATCGGACTTGTTTGTTCAGCTCATCTCACAGATGCTCGATTGGATTGAAATCTGGGGAATTTGGACTCAAACTCGTTGTTGTGCTCCTCAAACTATTCCTGAAGCATTTGTGACACCTTCTTGAGTCTGTTTGATCGGACCACACGGGCATCAATGAGCCTCGGCCGCCCATGACCCTGTGGCCGGTTCTCTACTGGTCCTTCATGACCCTGTGGCCGGTTCTCCACTGGTCCTCCATGACCCTGTGGCCGGTTCTCCACTGGTCCTTCATGACCCTGTGGCTGGTTCTCCACTGGTCCTCCATGACCCTGTGGCCGGTTCTTCACTGGTCCTTCATGACCCTGTGGCCGGTTCTCCACTGGTCCTTCATGACCCTGTGGCCGGTTCTCCACTGGTCCTCCATGACCCTGTGGCCGGTTCTCCACTGGTCCTCCATAACCCTGTGGCCGGTTCTCCACTGGTCCTTCATGACCCTGTGGCCGGTTCTCCACTGGTCCTCCATGACCCTGTGGCCGGTTCTCCACTGGTCCTCCATAACCCTGTGGCCGGTTCTCCACTGGTCCTCCATAACCCTGTGGCCGGTTCTCCACTGGTCCTCCATGACCCTGTGGCCGGTTCTCCACTGGTCCTCCATGACCCTGTGGCCGGTTCTCCACTGGTCCTCCATGACCCTGTGGCTGGTTCTCCACTGGTCCTCCATGACCCTGTGGCCGGTTCTCCACTGGTCCTTCATGACCCTGTGGCCGGTTCTCCACTGGTCCTCCATGACCCTGTGGCCGGTTCTCCACTGGTCCTCCATGACCCTGTGGCCGGTTCTCCACTGGTCCTCCATAACCCTGTGGCCGGTTCTCCACTGGTCCTCCATGACCCTGTGGCCGGTTCTCCACTGGTCCTCCATGACCCTGTGGCCGGTTCTCCACTGGTCCTCCATGACCCTGTGGCCGGTTCTCCACTGGTCCTTCATGACCCTGTGGCCGGTTCTCCACTGGTCCTTCATGACCCTGTGGCCGGTTCTCCACTGGTCCTCCATGACCCTGTGGCCGGTTCTCCACTGGTCCTTCATGACCCTGTGGCCGGTTCTCCACTGGTCCTTCATGACCCTGTGGCCGGTTCTCCACTGGTCCTTCATGACCCTGTGGCCGGTTCTCCACTGGTCCTTCATGACCCTGTGGCCGGTTCTCCACTGGTCCTTCATGACCCTGTGGCCGGTTCTCCACTGGTCCTTCATGACCCTGTGGCCGGTTCTCCACTGGTCCTTCATGACCCTGTGGCCGGTTCTCCACTGGTCCTCCATGACCCTGTGGCCGGTTCTCCACTGGTCCTCCATGACCCTGTGGCCGGTTCTCCACTGGTCCTTCATGACCCTGTGGCCGGTTCTCCACTGGTCCTTCATGACCCTGTGGCCGGTTCTCCACTGGTCCTCCATGACCCTGTGGCCAGTTCTCCACTGGTCCTTCATGACCCTGTGGCCGGTTCTCCACTGGTCCTTCATGACCCTGTGGCCGGTTCTCCACTGGTCCTTCATGACCCTGTGGCCGGTTCTCCACTGGTCCTCCATGACCCTGTGGCCGGTTCTCCACTGGTCCTCCATGACCCTGTGGCCGGTTCTCCACTGGTCCTCCATGACCCTGTGGCCGGTTCTTCACTGGTCCTCCATGACCCTGTGGCCGGTTCTCCACTGGTCCTCCATGACCCTGTGGCCGGTTCTCCACTGGTCCTCCATGACCCTGTGGCCGGTTCTCCACTGGTCCTCCACTTTTGATAGAGACTAACCACTGCAGACCGGAAACACCCCACAAGAGCTGCAGCTTTGGAGATGCTCTGACCAGGAATGAGAAAGTAGTTCCTAGCCATAGGTGTAGAAAATCACAACTTTTCATTTTCAGTTGGTCTTAGCACACGATGTAACTGTAGAAGAGTCAAGTTTTAAATAGGAAAAATATTGAAAGTGTCTTTGGTCATTTTTTGAATGAGATGCTAATGGACTGATCAGAATCAATGATGTATGCTAAGCTATGCTAAAAGTGCTACCGCCAGATACAAAGATCGGCTGAATGGATTCAAAAACGGTAAAACTCAACTATTTAACTCTAGGGGACTTGTGAAATGAGCCTATTTTCAAAAAAAGTGGAGTGTTCCTTTAAAGGTTTCTTAATGGAACCATCAATGCCAATAATACATTTTAAAAAGTGTAGTCAAGGTTTGAAGGTCTTTAAAAAATAAAATAAAAACATCCTAAATAAAATATAGAATGTGTCAACTAGCCCCGGTCTCCCCTATAATCAAAACTGATTTGCTGTCAACATCAGCAACATTACATTATTCATGAAATCCCTTTTATGATTAAACACTTTACTGTCAATGTCAAAAATATGACCATGAAAATGTCATAATGGCTGAAACGAATTTAATTTTTATATTACTATATTATATGTCTCATCAGAGAATCACTCTAAACATTGTGATTCATTGTGAGTGTCATTGATTGTTTAGACTAGTTGTTATTTTTGGATGTGTATTAAGTTTTGTGTTTACTGAGGTATGTTTGTATTCCATTCAACAAAATACAAGACATCACGCACTCGTTTTCATTCACTCTACTACAAGTGAACTGTATTAGTGGACTAACATAGGGAATAGTGAATAGTGAGGGTTTAGGGGGGCGATTTCGGATTCCGCCATTTCCTCTCATCACAAACGGCTGTGATTGGTTCATCCGCGCAGGCGCTGTGTAAAGTAACACATGTCACGTTAGAGTGACGTCACTGCGCCGCTTCAGCTGCGGCTTACAACATAATTTTACACCCGAGAAACGACACAAATGACGTTAACAATAATTATATCAGAAATACACAGTGTAAAGTAAAAATAGCGGAATTGTTATTATCATTTAGACCAATTGCATCCATTCACTAACGCGTCTGAAATCGCGGTTGCCAGATCCTCATACTCACTCCCAATACATAAAATACCCATTTCACAGTCATTTTTATATTTTATACACAACTTCAACTTTAAAAACACTATATAGTAGTACTCATAAACAGAGTAAATGAGCTCAACGGAAGTTTCCTCCCTCACAAAACACATCATCTAGCACATTTTTAATATAAGATTATTAAAGTAATACAATACGAGAATTTAGGTTAAAAAAAATTAATCCAATATGTCTAGTATTTAACCCGAGAGGGGAAAAAATTAACCCGCGGAACTTTTTTAGAAGTAGGCAAATCCCGCGGAAAAACTCAGACTTGGCAACCGATAAGAGCTAAAGTTAAACACACATCCGGGAGATTTACTGCACACACTCCTACACCGCGGTCTGACACAGGTACTGAGCAACTTAACACAACTCAACACACCGCTTCAGTGCTGTTGTGCCTCTACTAAGCCGCTTTTTGATCAACACGTCTGCTAAAGGCATAAATAATGTAAATCAATACGGACATGAATGTGAAGTCAGGAGTAAAAACTGATGTAAATGAAAAAGAGCGAAAAAGTAGCACCACTGACCTTTGATCTTCACATGAGCGCTTATAAGATCATGATTTCTGCTTGTTTGGTTGTTTTTAAAACTTCATATTGCAGGAACTTAATATACACAATCTTAGACATTTCTGAATCTGCGATTAGGAACAGAAAATAAACTTTAAGTGAATATAGACCATGGTTATTATAGTTAACGAAAAGCATTTTTGTTCCTTGACTACATTTTCATTTAGTTTACCTTGATGCACTAAAATAGCTGGACTATTCATTAATAATGGGGAAAACATACAAATGACAAAAACACAACAAAATCACTAAACCGTTAAAGCTGCAGTGTGTAAGTTGTGCCTCTCTGTCGCCCTCTCTGTGTGAAACCTGTAACTGCAGTTATTTGTTGAATTATCATCTTTACGTGTGTGTGTGTGTGTGTGTGTGTGTGTGTGTGTGTGTGTGTGTGTGTGTGTGTCGGCGGCTCCTCAGAGCGGATGAATCTCATGTTGTGAGGAGTGTGTGTGGCTGTGAGGAGTGTGTGTGGTCTTTCATACTGTACTGTAATCACAGATCACTCAAATTATGACCAAAATAAGAACTTTCACCAGAAAATGTCACGATTAGTAACTGAACAAGTAACATTTTATTCTGACCAACTGAGAAAAAAGCATTACAATAAATCGCTCTACTAACGGCGATTAAATCTACCGATTGCTCACATCACATCAAACTGTAAATGATTATTAGGCCCTGAGCACCGATGATTGCTCGGCCTATTATTATTCTTCTCTGAAATTAATCGCATTTTTGAGGACCTAAACATGCTCGAAAACTCATGAAACTTTGGTGAAAATGTGCATCTGATATGGGTTCCAGAATTAGGCGTGGCTAAATGGCTCGATAGCGCCACCTACACATTTTTAATGAATCGTTGTTTGCGTGTCACGTTTCACGTACGAGTATGAGATTCGGTACACACATGTAACAGCCCAACACCGACAAAACAGTCCCTGCGAGCAAAATCTGAAACCCAACAGGAAGTGAGATATTTTGAATTTTCTCTGCAAAATATGTGCAGTTTTTGGCTTTTCCAGACGTTGTACTTTAACAAACTCCTCCTAGAGATTTCATCAGATCAACATCATATTTGACTTTAAACATAATCTGACGTTGAATTGCGACGGCCTCACAAAGTTCAATGTTTCGCTATGAAACAGGAAGTTGTTGATCTGCCTCAAACTTCACATGATAAGTGTCCTGGCCTGTAGTCTCTACATGTTATAGTTATAGCGCCACCAGCTGGTAGCAGGAAGTGTGGCAAATGCAAATGACTGATGTAGTCCTCCTGTACTTAAATACGTAAATGCATGTCGCTGTTTTCCTAAAGCCTCCGGGTGGCAGTGGCACGGGTGTGAGGGCCCTTTCATCTCTGCTTGCGGCTTTAATTATTATTATTAATATACTTTGTTCTCAGTTTGATAATGGTCAACATCAGCATTGCGTGACTGTGTGTGTTTAGTGTGTATTAGCGTGTAGTTTCTGTTCAGTCTCCAGTCGTCACTGATGATTGTTGTATGGATTCTGGATTACAATCCGCATTCATCAAATGATGTTTAATGATTCCAGCGGCTGTGAGGAAAGGCTGTAAAAGCTCCACCACCTGCAGCATCCTCACAGCCGGACTGCTTCTGTATGTGTGCAGACGACACAAACACACTCAAACTATAACACATTATTACAGACGTATCGCTGTGACTCGAGCTGAGGAGATCGCTCTGAACACTGGCTGCTCATGGACTCGCTCAAACATAGATTTTGCTGTATAGTGTTTGCTGTGTAGTGTTATTGTAGTGGTTGCTGTGGTTGAATGCATCTCCTGACCCTTCAGGATGCGTTACTGCAGCACACGTGGAGGCGCTCCGGACCGCAGTTTCCGGGATGTGCTGTTCTCGGGATATGCTCCGGACGGAGGGATGTTCATGCCGGAGTGTGTCCCATCGCTGACCCCGAACACACTGCGGCTCTGGAGGAGTCTGTCCTACCCTCAGCTTCTGTGTGAGATCTGCAGCCTCTACATCGCTGAGCAGGAGATCCCTAAACAACATCTGCAGGGTGAGACTCGGCCTTCACACACACACACACACACACTCTCTCTCACACACACACACACCAGAGATGGGCACTCGAGTTAGTGACTCGGACTCGAGTCGCATTTTATGAGACTTCAGACTTGACTCGGGACTCGACCTGAAATGACTTCAGACTTGACTCGACTCGACAAAAAAGACTCGTGAAATTTTAAAAACAACTCAAGTCTTATTGTAAATGAAAATGTTAGCTTTATTTGAATGTTATAATATCTGCTTCACATGTAGGTGACATGGTAGTTCGGACCCTTGTCATAGAATTTGATTACGGATGTCCGTGTATTGCGCGCGTCATAAGAGTCCCATGAAACATGACAAGATTCATAGTGCCATATGTTCTCACATTTGGATGTGTTACCGCGTCAGATATAGCCAGATCAGCTAGATGCAAAGAATGTGTGGAAAACAATTAAAGACACCGGAACGTCATTGTACTAGACATCGCAGCCATCCTCGGATTGACTCAGACTCGGATAAGACTCCAGACTTGACTCGGACTCTAGCTTAAAGACTTCAGACTTGACTCGGACTCTAGCTTAAAGACTCCAGACTTGACTCGGACTCTAGCTTAAAGACTCCAGACTTGACTCGGACTCTAGCTTAAAGACTCCAGACTTGACTTGGACTCTAGCTTAAAGACTCCAGACTTGACTCGGACTCTAGCTTAAAGACTCCAGACTTGACTCGGACTCTAGCTTAAAGACTCCAGACTTGACTCGGACTCTAGCTTAAAGACTCCAGACTTGACTCGGACTCTAGCTTAAAGACTCCAGACTTGACTCGGACTCTAGCTTAAAGACTTCAGACTTGACTCTGACTCTAGCTTAAAGACTTCAGACCTGACTCTGACTCTAGCTTAAAGACTTCAGACTTGACTCGGACTCTAGTGATAAAGACTCCAGACTTGACTCGGACTCTAGCTTAAAGACTCCAGACTTGACTCGGACTCTAGCTTAAAGACTCCAGACTTGACTCGGACTCTAGCTTAAAGACTTCAGACTTGACTCTGACTCTAGCTTAAAGACTCCAGACTTGACTCGGACTCTAGCTTAAAGACTCCAGACTTGACTCGGACTCCAGATGAAAGACTCCAGACTTGACTCGGACTCTAGCTTAAAGACTCCAGACTTGACTCGGAATCTAGCTTAAAGACTTCAGACTTGACTCTGACTCTAGCTTAAAGACTTCAGACTTGACTCGGACTCTAGCTTAAAGACTCCAGACTTGACTCGGACTCTAGCTTAAAGACTCCAGACTTGACTCGGACTCTAGCTTAAAGACTCCAGACTTGACTCGGACTCTAGCTTAAAGACTTCAGACTTGACTCGGACTCTAGCTTAAAGACTCCAGACTTGACTCGGACTCTAGCTTAAAGACTCCAGACTTGACTCGGACTCTAGCTTAAAGACTCCAGACTTGACTCGGACTCTAGCTTAAAGACTCCAGACTTGACTCGGACTCTAGCTTAAAGACTCCAGACTTGACTCGGACTCTAGCTTAAAGACTCCAGACTTGACTCAGACTCTAGCTTAAAGACTTCAGACTGACTCGGACTCTAGCTTAAAGACTCCAGACTTGACTTGGACTCTATCTTAAAGACTCCAGACTTGACTCGGACTCTAGCTTAAAGACTCCAGACTTGACTCGTACTCTAGCTTAAAGACTCCAGACTTGACTCGGACTCTAGCTTAAAGACTCCAGACTTGACTCGGACTCTAGCTTAAAGACTCCAGACTTGACTCGTACTCTAGCTTAAAGACTCCAGACTTGACTCGGACTCTAGCTTAAAGACTCCAGACTTGACTCGGACTCTAGCTTAAAGACTCCAGACTTGACTCGGACTCTAGCTTAAAGACTCCAGACTTGACTTGGACTCTATCTTAAAGACTCCAGACTTGACTCGGACTCTAGCTTAAAGACTCCAGACTTGACTCGGACTCTAGCTTAAAGACTCCAGACTTGACTCGGACTCTAGCTTAAAGACTCCAGACTTGACTCGGACTCTAGCTTAAAGACTTCAGACTGACTCGGACTCTAGCTTAAAGACTCCAGACTTGACTTGGACTCTAGCTTAAAGACTCCAGACTTGACTCGGACTCTAGCTTAAAGACTCCAGACTTGACTCGGACTTCAGACTTGACTCGGACTCCAGATGAAAGACTCCAGACTTGACTCGGACTCTAGCTTAAAGACTCCAGACTTGACTTGGACTCTAGCTTAAAGACTCCAGACTTGACTCGGACTCTAGCTTAAAGACTCCAGACTTGACTCGGACTCCAGATGAAAGACTCCAGACTTGACTCGGACTCTAGCTTAAAGACTCCAGACTTGACTCGGACTCTAGCTTAAAGACTCCAGACTTGACTCGGACTCTAGTTTAAAGACTCCAGACTTGACTCGGACTCTAGCTTAAAGACTCCAGACTTGACTCGGACTCTAGCTTAAAGACTCCAGACTTGACTCGGACTCCAGATGAAAGACTCCAGACTTGACTCGGACTCTAGCTGAAAGACTCGGACTTCAGACTTGACTCGGACTCCAGATGAAAGACTCCAGACTTGACTCGGACTCTAGCTTAAAGACTCCAGACTTGACTTGGACTCTAGCTTAAAGACTCCAGACTTGACTCGGACTCTAGCTTAAAGACTCCAGACTTGACTCGGACTCTAGCTTAAAGACTCCAGACTTGACTCGGACTCCAGATGAAAGACTCCAGACTTGACTCGGACTCTAGCTTAAAGACTCCAGACTTGACTCGGACTCTAGCTTAAAGACTCCAGACTTGACTCGGACTCTAGTTTAAAGACTCCAGACTTGACTCGGACTCTAGCTTAAAGACTCCAGACTTGACTCGGACTCTAGCTTAAAGACTCCAGACTTGACTCGGACTCCAGATGAAAGACTCCAGACTTGACTCGGACTCTAGCTTAAAGACTCCAGACTTGACTCGGACTCTAGTTTAAAGACTCCAGACTTGACTCGGACTCCAGATGAAAGACTCCAGACTTGACTCGGACTCTAGCTTAAAGACTTCAGACTTGACTCGGACTCTAGCTTAAAGACTCCAGACTTGACTCGGACTCTAGCTTAAAGACTCCAGACTTGACTCGGACTCTAGCTTAAAGACTCCAGACTTGACTCGGACTCTAGCTTAAAGACTCCAGACTTGACTCGGACTCTAGCTTAAAGACTCCAGACTTGACTCAGACTCTAGCTTAAAGACTCCAGACTTGACTCGGACTCCAGATGAAAGACTCCAGACTTGACTCGGAGTCGCAAAAAAATACTTTTTATATTTTATTCTTATTAGAGTTTTACATAAAGCAACAAACACACATACAAGGAAACAACAATCTGGTGTATATGAGGCAGTGTTGAGATATAAATGGATCTCTTTATATCTTTATGTCCGCCAGGAAAACAATTAAAAAGGTAATTGCGAGTTTTTATCTCATAATTTGTACATTTTTTAACAAATGCAATTTATAAACTTTACATCTCGCAATTCAGATATTCTCGGAATTCTGAGTTTACATCTCGCAATTCTGATATTTTCGGAATTCTGAGTTTACATCTCGCAATTCTGATATTTTCGGAATTCTGAGTTTACATCTCGCAATTTGGATATTTCTGGAATTCTGAGTTTACATCTCACAATTCGCATATTTCTGGAATTCTGAGTTTACTTCTCGCAATTCGGATATTTCCGGAATTCTGTGTTTACATCTCACAATTCGGATATATTCGGGAATTCTGAGTTTACATCTCACAATTCGGATATTTCCGGAATTCTGTGTTTACATCTCACAATTCGGATATTTCCGGAATTCTGTGTTTACATCTCACAATTCTGATATTTCCGGAATTCTGAGTTTACATCTCACAATTTGGATATTTCTGGAATTCTGAGTTTACATCTAGCAATTCTTATATGTCTGGAATTCTGAGTTTACATCTCGCAATTCGTATATTTCCGGAATTTTGAGTTTACATCTCACAATTCTTATATTTCCTGAATTCTGAGTTTACATCTCGCAATTCTTATATTTCCTGAATTCTGAGTTTACATCTCGCAATTCGGATATTTTTGGAATTCTGAGTTTACATCTAGCAATTCTTATATTTCCAGAATTCTGAGTTTACATCTCACAATTCGGATGTTTTCGGAATTCTGAGTTTACATCTCACAATTCGGATATTTCCGGAATTCTGAGTTTACATCTCGCAATTCGGATATTTCCGGAATTCTGAGTTTACATCTCGCAATTCGGATATTTTCGGAATTCTGAGTTTACATCTCACAATTCGGATATTTTCGGAATTCTGAGTTTACATCTCACAATTCTTATATTTCCTGAATTCTGAGTTTACATCTCACAATTCGGATATTTTCGGAATTCTGAGTTTACATCTCACAATTCGGATATTTTCGGAATTCTGAGTTTACATCTCACAATTCTTATATTTCCTGAATTCTGAGTTTACATCTCACAATTCTTATATTTCCTGAATTCTGAGTTTACATCTCACAAATTCGGATATTTTCGGAATTCTGAGTTTACATCTCACAATTCTTATATTTCCTGAATTCTGAGTTTACATCTCGCAATTCGGATATTTTTAGAATTCTGAGTTTACATCTCACAATTCGGATATTTTCGGAATTCTGAGTTTACATCTCACAATTCTTATATTTCCTGAATTCTGAGTTTACATCTCGCAATTCGGATATTTTTAGAATTCTGAGTTTACATCTAGCAATTCTTATATTTCCAGAATTCTGAGTTTACATCTCGCAATTCGGATGTTTTCGGAATTCTGAGTTTACATCTCACAATTTGGATATTTCCAGAATTCTGAGTTTACATCTCACAATTTGGATATTTCCGGAATTCTGAGTTTACATCTCGCAATTCTCATATTTCCGGAATTCTGAGTTTACATCTAGCAATTATTTTTGCTTATGACTTTTTTTCTTGCAATTACAAGTTCATATTTCACAGTTCTCAGTTTATTGTGTTGCGGATGTTAATCTGCTGGATCAGTGGCAGATCCTATTTCAGATCCTATTTTCATCACAGGTCAGAGTCGGCATTAGACTGGGAGATGATCCAGAAATGGCATATACAGTAGAATTTATTAGATACGTGTTCAGCTTAGATTAAATTCAGGTTCTGTTGACGCTCCTGTCTGTGTCTCTGCAGAGCTCATTTCCCAAGCCCTGTCCAGCTTCTCCATTCCGGATGTGGTGCGGCTGGTTAAGCTGAAGGACTCCCTGTCCATCCTGGAGCTGTTCCACGGAGAAACCCTGGCGTTTAAGGATCTGGCCATGACCTGCACGGCTCAGTTCCTGCGCTACTTCCTGCGCAGAGACAGCAAACGGGCCACGATCCTTGTAGGTAGGAAGTCCCGCCCGTCTCCGGTCCGGCCATCCGGTGTCCTGTGTCCTGTGTCCTGTGTCCCGTGTCCCGTGTCCTGTGTCCCGTGTCCCGTGTCCTGTCTCCCGTGTCCTGTCTCCCGTGTCCTGTGTCCCATGTCCTGTCTCCCGTGTCCTGTCTCCCGTGTCCTGTGTCCCGTGTCCTGTCTCCCGTGTCCTGTGTCCCATGTCCTGTCTCCCGTGTCCTGTCTCCCGTGTCCTGTCTCCCGTGTCCTGTGTCCCGTATCCCGTGTCCTGTCTCCTGTCTCCCGTGTCCTGTCTCCCGTGTCCTGTGTCCCGTGTCCGGTGTCCCGTGTTCTGTCTCCCGTGTCCTGTATCCCGTGTCCTGTCTCCCGTGTCCTGTCTCCCGTGTCCTGTGTCCCGTGTCCTGTCTCCCGTGTCCTGTCTCCCGTGTCCTGTCTCCCGTGTCCTGTGTCCCGTATCCCGTGTCCTGTCTCCTGTCTCCCGTGTCCTGTCTCCCGTGTCCTGTGTCCGGTGTCCAGTGTCCTGTGTCCCGTGTCCTGTGTCCCGTGTCCTGTGTCCCGTATCCCTTGTCCTGTGATGGAGATTCACAGCTGCTGTTCTTCCAGGGACGTCCGGGGACACGGGCGGCTCAGCCATCCGCAGTGTGTTGGGCCTGAGCGAGGTGGACATCGTGGTGGTGTTTCCTCGCGGACGCGTCTCCAGAGTCCAGGAGCTGCAGATGACCACCAGCATCGCTGACCACGTCCATGTGTTCGCAGGTGAACTCGCAACACTTCACTATACACCGATCAGGCATAACATCATGAATAACACTGATGATCTCTGTTAGTGGGTGGGATCTATTAGGCAGCAAGTGAACATTTAGTCCTCAGAGTTGATGTGTTATGGTGCGTTCACACCGGACGCGATTCGCGCAATTGAAGGACGCAAATTGAGCGTTTTGAATCGCTCAAGTTGAAAAATCTGAACTTTGGCGGATATTTCGATCAGGAGCTTGCTCTAGTAGTGACAACAATGAGGAGAAAATCTGTATATTAATATCTGGTTCAGACAATATGATTATCACTGTGATAACATTAAATGACATGAAACACAACACAGTCTCTTTTTGTTAAATGCAAGTTTATGTATGATCAATAATACAAAAGTATAAGTAAAAGGTATAAGAAGCTACACATGAAATAAAGCAAACAATTCAGTCAAACATTCAAAGTCAGCGCTAGTCGGCTAACGTAACAACTGCAACGTACAGTTATAGCCTAAAGATATAAAGTAATGAAACTTCTCTTTGCCTTCAGTCTAAACGATTCGCCAGGGAACAAATTATAGATCCATGAGAGCAAAGATCGGCCGTTACAAGACGAATTATATCTGGAGCCGCCACAGAGACATCAGAGCCAGCGGCAGAAGAACTGGCTGAGGAAAGGCTGATCTCACCGGGTTAATGAGCGCCGCTGATCCACTGGAGCTCACACACACACACACACACACACACACACACACACACACACACACAAACACACACACACACACACCAGATCACATGATCAAATAGGCACTCTTTATATAAATAAACCACTGATTTGAGCTTTAAACTACTACATTATCGACTGAAAAAGTCTTAAAACTACGTTTTGTCACACATTAACAGTAGATT
>NC_137100.1:68230120-68265120 GCF_949357685.1 Gobio gobio | reverse complement strand
AGGGTGCTGGAGGGTTCATGGGAGTTTGCCCAACCAGTCCACATTTGTTTTGTGGATTTGGAGAAGGCATTCGACTGTGTCCCTCGCGGCGTCCTGTGGAGGGTGCTGGGGGAATATGGGGTCCGGGGTCCTTTGCTGAGGGCTGTCCGGTCCCTGTATGACCGAAGCAGGAGTTTGGTCCGCATTGCCGCCAGTAAGTCAGACTTGTTCCCGGTGCATGTTGGACTCCGGCAGGGCTGCCCTTTGTCGCCGGTTCTGTTCATAATTTTTATGGACAGAATTTCTAGGCGCAGCCAAGGGCCGGAGAGTGTCAGGTTTGGGGACCACGCGGTTTCGTCTCTGCTCTTTGCGGATGACGTTGTCGTGTTGGCCCCTTCTAACCAGGACCTTCAGCATGCATTGGGACGGTTTGCAGCCGAGTGTGAAGCGGCTGGGATGGGGATCAGCACCTCCAAATCCGAGGCCATGGTCCTCAGTCGGAAAAGGGTGGCTTGCCCACTCCAGGTTGGTGGAGAGTTCCTGCCCCAAGTGGAGGAGTTCAAGTATCTAGGGGTCTTGTTCACGAGTGAGGGGAGGATGGAACGGGAGATTGACAGACGGATCGGTGCAGCTTCTGCAGTAATGCGGTCGATGTACCGGTCTGTCGTGGTGAAGAAAGAGCTAAGCCGTAAGGCGAAGCTCTCGATTTACCGGTCAATCTACGTTCCTACTCTCACCTATGGTCATGAGCTTTGGGTCATGACCGAAAGGACAAGATCCCGGATACAGGCGGCTGAAATGAGCTTTCTCCGCAGGGTGGCTGGGCGCTCCCTTAGAGATAGGGTGAGGAGCTCAGTCACTCGGGAGGAACTCGGAGTAGAGCCGCTGCTCCTCCACATCGAGAGGGGTCAGCTGAGGTGGCTCGGGCATCTGTTCCGGATGCCTCCTGAACGCCTTCCCGGGAAGGTGTTTCGGGCATGTCCAACCGGGAGGAGGCCCCGGGGAAGACCTAGGACACGCTGGAGGGACTATGTCTCCCGGCTGGCCTTGGAACGCCTCGGTGTCCCCCCGGAAGAGCTGGAGGAAGTGTCTAGGGAGAGGGAAGTCTGGGCATCTCTGCTTAGACTGCTGCCCCCGCGACCCGGCCCCGGATAAAGCGGAAGAAGATGGATGGATGGATAGTTTGCAGTTTCATCAGCAGAAGCCAGCTTCAAGAGGAGTTCGTAGGCCGCGCTCCCTCTAACAGTCTCCCCGCCTCCGTCTAACGTACATACAATTTTCTGAACAGTTATACTGTTTTCAAGGTCTAGACACGTCATTACTGCCATGTGGAATGATTCTGATTGGTTCTAACAACATGCAACGTAAGCAACTTTCCACACGTAGACAGATAGGAGCATATATCTCTAAAAAAGCGTAGACTTGATGTCGCCCAGGCCCAGATTAGTCCCCAGTGACCTCAGAGGTCACAGAAAAGCGTCTATAGGTCTGGCATCGCCTGCAGGAAGGCCCATATCCAATACTGGATCTGCACAAATCATACAACGCACACACACAATACTCCAGAGCATACCAGTTTCCATCAAGGTCGAGACATCTTAACTAACTATCAACAAAGCACTTCTCCAAAACATGCTGATACTACATTTAGTACAGAAGTGACTTTATTCTATAAAGAAAGAAAAGTATATCAGAGAGGTACATTTCTCCCCAAAAGAGTCCCATAGCTGTAACATAGATGACCCCGGGGGTCGCTTTAGGAAGACATACAGTTAACACATACTGAGCTCTTCTCACTTCAAACACCAAGGACATTCACCTGTCAGCACGTCTTGACACAGACTCAGAGCAGCTCCTGAATAATCTGGATTCAAAAGCACAGAGCAACTAAAACACTACAATATCCAAAATCACTCCTTAAATATAGAGAACTGATTTATCAAATGTAGGGAATGGTTATAACTTGATTATCATTCATTCTTATTTTAATATTGAACATAAAATCATTCTTGAAGGATATGTGTCTGATGAAGAGACAAGTGATGTTTGGCTTGACCCTTGACCCTTCAACACACACACACACACACACACACACACACACACACACACACTCACTCACACACACACACACACACACACACACACACACACACACACACACACACACACACACACACACACACACACACACACACACACACACACACACACACACACACACACACACACACACACACACACACACTGCCCCTGCCCCTAAACCTACCCATCACACACACACACACACACACACACACACACACACACACACACACACACACACTCACTCACACACACACACACACACACACACACTGCCCCTGCCCCTAAACCTACCCATCACATACACACACACACACACACACACACACACACACACACACACACACACACACACACACACACACACACACACACACTCACACACACACACACTCACACACACACACACACACACACACACACACACACACACACTCACTCACACACACACACACACACACACACACACTACCCCTGCCCCTAAACCTACCCATCTCACACACACACACACACACACACACACACTCACACACACACACACACACACACACACACACTGCCCCTGCCCCTAAACCTACCCATCACACACACACACACACACACTCACTCACACACACACACACACACACACACACACACACTGCCCCTGCCCCTAAACCTACCCATCACACACACACACACACACACACACACACACACACACACACACACACTCACACACACACTCACACACACACACACACACACACACACACACACACACACACACACACACACACACACACACACACACACACACACACACACACACACTCACTCACTCACTCACACACACACACACACACACACACACACACACTACCCCTGCCCCTAAACCTACCCATCACACACACACTCACACACACACACACACTCACACACACACACACACACACACTTGGGGGCGCTATAACACGTATCCCCACCCAACCGTTAGTCGGATTGACTTGGACATTTGCATATCTCAAAAAACATGAAAATTGAGCATGGATTAGAGCAGGTTAACGGCGGCCGATCGGAATGAAGCTGTGTGTGTGTCGTCGGCCCAAAGCCCTGCAGGAGCCGGAGCAGTAGAGCCAGCGCTTTCACACCGCTAGTCCGATCCAGCAATCACAGCTAATTCAACAATAGAGGTCGATAGCTGAACAATAATGCCCAAATGTCAACATTTCGATAGGAAGTGGCAAACAAATCCAATCAATGGTGCTGTAACTGTCCAAAAGCCTTCAGATTATCCCTGTATTGGCTGTAAATGATATAAATGTCTCTGTGTGTTCAGATGTTGCCTAGCGACCGCCTCACCAGCCAAGTTCCAGGAGGCCGTGCAGCGGGCCGGTTTGACCCTTGACCTCCCCGAGGCGGTGCGGGCGCTGGAGCTGCTGGAGACGAGGTGTGCGGTTCTGGAGCGGTCGGAGGACTGGGAGTCCAAACTCAGACAGCACATCCAGGCCCTCAGAGACAGGACATGAGGACCGATCAGAGACAGGACATGAGGACCGATCAGAGACAGGACATGAGGACCGATCAGAGACAGGACATGAGGACCGATCAGAAACAGGACATGAGGACCGATCAGAGACAGGACATGAGGACCGATCAGAGACAGGACATGAGGACCGATCAGAGACAGGACATGAGGACCGATCAGAGACAGGACATGAGGACCGATCAGAGACAGGACATGAGGACCGATCAGAGACAGGACATGAGGACCGATCAGAGACAGCACATGAGGACCGATCAGAGACAGGACATGAGGACCGATCAGAGACAGGACATCCAGGCCCTCAGAGACAGGACATGAGGACCGATCAGAGACAGGACATGAGGACCGATCAGAGACAGGACATGAGGACCGATCAGAGACAGGACATGAGGACCGATCAGAGACAGGACATGAGGACCGATCAGAGACAGGACATGAGGACCGATCAGAGACAGGACATGAGGACCGATCAGAGACAGGACATGAGGACCGATCAGAGACAGGACATGATGACCGATCAGAGACAGGACATGATGACCGATCAGAGACAGGACATGAGGACCGATCAGAGACAGGACATGAGGACCGATCAGAGACAGGACATGAGGACCGATCAGAGGAGAATGACACTTCTCATGTTTCATACGAGAACGGCAAAATACTAATAACTATTCTTTATAATAAACCGTTACTTCATTTCCCTGTGAGAGAAACTGCAGTGTTTTCAGACCCAATTATGCATATGAACAGATAAAGTTTCGTCCTGTTCTGTGAATCATTTTTAATAAAACAATGAAGAAGTTCTTTGGTTTGTGCTGTTATTCATTGAACATTCTTTTGTTAATTTTGGACGACTGCTTGCAAAAACTGATTCAAAACTGCAAAATTCACCAAAACCTATGACTATATTAATGTTCTACCTACAATAGGTGTGGAACTTAATTATCAAATGTAAAAATATATATATTTTTTGTCTTTTGGGAGTCTGAGAAAATAAATTTTTGAACGCCGTCTTAGAAATTATTGTTTGTTTACAAGTGCAGCCGCCGTGTGTGTGTGTGTGTGTGTGTGTGTGTGAGTGAGTGTGTGAGTGTGTGTGTGTGTGTGTGTGTGTGTGTGTGTGTGTGTGTGTGTGTGTGAGTGAGTGAGTGTGTGTGTGTGTGTGTGTGTGTGTGTGTGTGTGTGTGTGTGTGTGTGTGTGTGTGTGTGTGTGTGTGTGTGTGTGTGTGTGTGTGTGTGTGTGTGTGTGTGTGTGTGTGTGTGAGTGGGCATGTTTTCGTGAAATATCAGGACACAAATGTGTATAATGACATGGGTATTACAAAAAGAGGGTGAAATATGAGGACGTTCCCCATGTCCTCACTTTTCAAATTGCTTATAAATCACACAGAATGAGGTTTTTTTCACAGAAAGGGAACTGCACAGTCTCCTGTGAGGGCTAGGTTTAGGGGCAGGGGCAGTGTGTGTGTGTGTGTGTGTGTGTGTGTGTGTGTGTGTGTGTGTGTGTGTGTGTGTGTGTGTGTGTGTGTGTGTGTGTGTGTGTGTGTGTGTGTGTGTGTGTGTGTGTGTGTGTGTGTGTGTGTGTGTGTGTGTGTGTGTGTGTGTGTGTGTGAGTGTGTGTGTGTGTGATGGGTAGGTTTAGGGGCAGTGTAAGGGGATAGAAAATACGGTTTGTACGGTATAAAAACCATTACGCCTATGGAATGTCCTCACATTTCACAAAAACAAACATGTGTGTGTGTGTGTGTGTGTGTGTGTGTGTGTGTGTGTGTGTGTGTGTGTGTGTGTGTGTGTGTGTGTGTGTGTGTGTGTGTGTGTGTGTGTGTGTGTGTGTGAGTGTGTGTGTGTGATGGGTAGGTTTAGGGGCAGTGTAAGGGGATAGAAAATACGGTTTGTACGGTATAAAAACCATTACGCCTATGGAATGTCCTCACATTTCACAAAAACAAACATGTGTGTGTGTGTGTGTGTGTGTGTGTGTGTGTGTGTGTGTGTGTGTGTGTGTGTGTGTGTGTGTGTGTGTGTGTGTGTGTGTGTGTGTGTGTGAGTGTGTGTGTGTGTGAGTGTGTGTGTGTGAGTGAGAGAGAGATAGTGAAGGGCTTGTGTTTAACTTGAGAAGGTTTTATTGCAGTATAAATGTTTTAGTGGAGCTGAACTTTTGGACTTTGGTTATTAAATGGCCTTGTGATGAAACGCGTTATGACGCAATGACGTGATTGCGCGGCAACCGCAAAGACGGAAGATATTAATAAATAATAGCCTAATGTAGATTTGGAAGATTCCGCCTCCGCGATACGTTCTTTTCAATCTTCGTTTCGTCTTGTATCGGCTCACATTTGTTGTTCTTTAAGTATTTTCCTTCTTCTTGAGTAGTTCTCAACTGCCTGTTTGTGTTTTCCCGCGGAATTGGATTTTAAATTGTTGACGCGCGGGTTGATTCTTCCCGCGGATTAGTTTGACGTATTATTGTAATGTATTGTTCATTTTATATTCTGTCATTGATAAAACTGTACAAGATGATGCCTTGAGCTCCTTTGTGAATACAAACTGTGTTTATGATTAGGCTACTCACGATTATGTTACTGCTCTGTTTTAAATTGTTAATATTATTATTGTTATTATTCTGAGCCTTCAAAAACTTTAAAACTACTTTAAAGTGTCTGGTCATCATCGAAATTTGTCTTAGAAAACTTTTTAAAAGCTTATGTTGTGTATAACCCATATGTTTAAAATATGATTTATTGTTTTTTATTAAAATATGATTTATACAATAAAATATGATTTATAGTTGTGATATTTAGGCTCATTGGGTCAGTTAGTGCCCATGCACAGACCACACTTACAGATGTGCAAAATGTACGCGAGGCAAGACAATTTGAGCTAAAAACAGCTTAGCAACACCATGGCAACAATACACGAATACAGATAAATTCTTTAATAGTTTAATATCTGCACAAACGTACAGTCACGCTATCATCAATACAGTTTACTAATATCTGCTTCTATGTATTAGCCATACAAATATCTAACGGCTATACAAAGTTGGTTTACAAAAGGTCGATGGATGATGGTTGGTTGGTTGGTTGCTGGGCGGGCTCCTCCTGAGATGATGTCACTCCCCTGTGAGTATTTCATTGGTGGAGTCTGTAGGGGTGGGCGTGGCTTGGCAGGTGCAGGAGCTTCAGCAGGAGATCTGTGCTAGCGGCGGGCTGAGCGTCCCCATCTCCATCCACACACGACTGATCCACACTGCAGCCGTCTGAGTCAAAGACAACACAAAAACTGTTCTGACTGACACAAAACAAGTTGACACCAAGACTGAATCCAATATTTAGTGATAATATAGCAGATTTATGAGCGGTTTTGTGTAGGCGGGTCGTTTTTGACCTGGAACACCATAACTCTCTCTTAAATCCAACACAGAAGTGACTTTAACTGCAATACATGGACTGGCCACTAGAGACAGACTCCAGAAGGGAGTCAAATCTCATGTTAAAATTAAATTAAAGGGTTATTTCACCCAAAAATGTAAATTGTGTGATTAATGACTGAGCCTCATGTGGTTGGACACCCGTCAGACACAAATGAAGATATTTTAGTGTAAATCTGATGCTCTGAAAGGCCTCCATTGGCTCAACTTTACACTCTCAAGACCCTTAAAAGACACTAAAGACTAAAGTTACAAAGTCCATCTCACTACAGCGGCTCTACAATAACTTTATGAAGACGAGAATAGTTTTTGTGCGAAAAACCCCCCCCTAAATAACGACTTATATAGTGATGACGATTTCAAAACAAGGCATCATGAAGCTTCGAAGCGTTATGAATCAGCGAGTCGATTCAAGATTCAGATCGTGTGTCAAACCGTCAAACTGCTGAAATTTGGTGATTCAAACCGCTGATTCGACTCACTGATTCATAACGCGGAATACGTCTCTAACGTCATCACCGGCGGCCATCTTGTCACAGGCCAGCTTTCTGGCGGGCTCTGATGTCATAGATATACATAATAAAGGCTAGATGTCTTAGGGAGGAGTCTCTAACGTCATCACCGGCGGCCATCTTGTCACAGGCAAGCTTTCTGGCGGGCTCTGATGTCATAGATATACATAATAAAGGCTAGATGTCTTAGGGCGGAGTCTCTGACGTCATCACCGGCGGCCATTTTGTAAGCGAGCTCCTGATGTAAGGCGAGTGATCTGAACACAAATACGACAACTATCTTTGTTTTGTTGTAATTCCCTAACTATCTTTTAAAAAAAAGTTGTTATACCTCGAGTAAGCAAAGTCAATAAGTTTTAGTCCAGTGCAATAACATTAAAGGTTTAGTTCAACCAAAACATGAAAACTATCCCATGATTTACTCACCCTCGAGCCATCCTAGATGACTCTTCTTTCAGCCAATCAGGGTTATATTAATAATATCCTGGCTCTTCCCAGCTTTATAATGGCAGTGAATGTGATTTTGAAGCCCTATAAAGCGCATCCCTCTATCAGTGATCCATACGACTCCAGAGGGTTAATAAAGGCCTTCTGAAGCCAAAATATCCATAACTTTATATATTATAATCAGTCAAATTATAAGCCGAGTTCCGGCGGAAGAGTGACCTCTGACCCGACGCATGGATAACAATATCTGGATATTCTTTATTAACCCTCTGGAGCCGTATGGATCACTGTTATGATGGAGGGATGCGCTTTACAGGGCTTCAAAATCTCATCCCCCATTCACTCCCATTATAAAGATATTATTAACATAACTCAGGGCCCTTTCACACCTACCTTGTTTGGTCCGGATTTTCGGACTTTTCAGTTTGGTCCGAATCAAAATCACAGGTGTGAAACCTCCCCTGACCACAGTCCAGACCAAACAGACGAGATTTGGTCCGACAAAAAGAGGTCGTCTCGGTCCGGATCAAACTGAACAAAGCTTCGGTTCGTTTCTAGTGTGAAAGCATTTTCTGTACGGTTCGGACTTTCACACCATTTACAGGAAGTTCCAGTTTATGTTTAAATATTATAATGTTATTTTTAAATTTAATCTAGGCTACATTGATTATGAAAAGTGAAAAGATGCGCAATATGTCAGAAGACAGAAGGTCACAAATGATTTTGAAAGACATTTTTGTATGATTTTGCTTAGAAAGCCTTTCTTTAATGTGAATTTCGTTTTGTATAAATTGTATCTTAATTTTAATCAACATTTAATCAGATAATTGCCTGGATTTAATAAATAAGAAGCAAATAGTCTATAGCAGACAATAATCACGGGAGCGATCACATGCTTTACACATGAACTTGAGCGTCTCAAATAAACTGAAACTCAGCAGATACTCGTCTCACAAACATGAGAAATATGTGAATATAAAGCTAGAAATGTCCACTTTTAAACGTAAAGAAAAGAAACTAGTCAAGCAATGCCACTGTTCAATAGTGGCAACGATATGCGTCCGTTCATTCACTCTTGACGTCAGACGCACGTCCGTTTACAAACCAATCAGTGTCCAGATGCCGCCCACATAGATGAAGACGAGTGGACACGCGTGTGTCATGTGCAGTTCTTTATTGCACTCGCATAATTGCAATGTGAAACCAAAACAAAACTAACCGAATGTATAAAATGTATCAAAACATGAACTTCGATTCGGACCTTGGTGCGGACTCTCAGGTGTGAAAACGCCCTCAGATTGTGTTCGTCTGAGAGAAGAAAGTCATACACACCTAGGATGAGTGAATTTTTGGGTGAACTAACCCTTTAAAGGGTTAGGGTTATACTGGATTTTAAAGGGTTAGTTCACCCAAAAATGAAAATTCTGTCATTAATTCCTCACCCTCATGTCGTTCGACACCCGTAAGACCTCAGTACATTTACACTCACAAGACCCATAAAAGGCACTTAAAATCTCACCACAGCGACTCTACAATCATTTTACGAAGCGACGACAATAGTTTTTACGCAAAAAAAAAACAAAATAACACCTTTATCCAGCTTGTTCTTGTCTTCCGTGTGTGTCTCCACGACGCATGCGTGAGAATATGAGCAGATCCGGCGTTCGGACACATGACCCAGAAGAGATTTGTTTACGAGCAGAGGAAGACGCGCGTATCTCAGCTGTTGAATTCTACACTGATCGTGCTTTAGCTCTCGCCGTAGTTCTCAAAATGGGGCTAAAGTGGCATTTGATGGATTCCCGAACGCCGGATCTGCTCATATTCTCACGCATGCGTCGTGGAGACACACACGGAAGACAAGAACAAGCTGGATAAAGGTGTTATTTTGATTTTTTTTTGCGCACAAAAACTATTGTCGTCGCATCGTAAGATTATTGTAGAGTCACTGTGGTGAGATGGACTTTGTAATGTTTTTAGTGCCTTTTATGGGTCTTGTGAGTGTAAATGTACTGAATGCCAATGGAGGCCTATCTGAAGCCTTTCTCAGCATCAGCTTTACACTAAAATATCTTCATTTGTGTCTGAAGATGAACGGAGGTCTGACGGGTGTCCAACCACATGAGGGTCAGTCATTAATGACACAATTTACATTTTTGGGTGAACTAACCCTTTAACTAGCATTTTCAGGAAAAAGAAAACCCGCTGACCGGAACACAAGACGAGGGTTGAGATATGAAACGTGTAAAACTCACCTGCGTCACAGCAGACCCCTGGAGCAGCGCAGCGTCCTTCATACCCACACGCTTTTCCAGACGCCTCGCATGGAGTGGGCAGGAAGTCCTCCTCCAGACAGCGGAGCGTCTCCGGCGAGCCCACCAAACACCCCATCCCATCACCACAGCAGATACTGGGACCAAAACACCGGCCGCGGTCTCCAGGACCACACGACATGCACTAGAGGACCAGGACGATACATCTCAGTGAACCGTTTTTACAAATAGGGCTTATTCAACATCTTTCCTACATTTAGATATGTGGGCAAATGCGTTTTTGTCTCAGTGCATGCATTGTTTTAGTTTGGCAGGGTCGCCGCTAGCTTAGCTTAGCATAATGAATGGAATCCTATGTTGCCAGCTAGCATGTCCCGAGTAAAAGTGATAAAAAAAAAAAAAAAACCCACCTAGTTACTTCTTGTGGCCTGCGTATTCACAACGAGTACAAATAGCGATGCAGATTAAGACTATCAAGATTTCATGTGTTGCGTGATATCTCTGCGGCCAAGTAGCAGTGTTTCGCCCTAATATAGTCCCATGTCAATATCTGCCTAGGAAATCGCCTAGTCTTAATCTGCATCGCTATTTGTACTCGTTGTGAATACGCAGGCCACAAGAAGTAACTAGGTGGTTTTTTTTTGTTTTTTTGGATCACTTTTACTCAAAACATGCTAGCTGGCAACATAGGATTCCATTCATTATGCTAAGCTAAGCTAGCGGCGACCCTGCCAAACTAAAACAATGCATGCACTGAGACAAAAATGCATTTGCCCACATATCTAAATGTAGGAAAGATTTTGAATAAGCCCTATTTCTAAAAAAAGTGGAGTGTTCCTTTAAGGAAACTAATGAACACACCTGTCGGGACGGCCAGTCCTGGATGGATCTTTTGCCACCGATGGGGCAGTTAGAGATGTAGCAGGCCGAGCAAACGGACAGCAGATACAGCAGACAAGCCACCGACAGCAGACCTCCAGACATATCTGTGCCAGAGACACACTCATCACACTACAGTCTCAATACAACCACACTGGAAATGAAGACAGGACTTACTGTAGCGAGGCTGAAATGGACAGCTAGTGAAGAGATTCGGCTTCTGAGCAACGATGTTCATTTGTGTGGTGTGACGAGACTCTTTTTATACCTCTCTGCTACGTGATATTATCACATTATTACCTGTTAGCTGCAATCAAGAAGCCTTAACTATCTAAATGTTAATGATGTGACCTGATAAGGTCAGTGGACCGGTCACTACGCTGTCCAGTAAGAGGGATGTGCGTCATTAGCGGCCCGTGATCAGGCATACGGTGTGAGAGAGTTGATTGGCAGCTGTGAATTAACACAAGAGCGTTCATTTATGAAACTTTCCAAAACAAGGTTTTCAGAAACACTTTTGGTTCCCCAAAGAAGCTTTCCCTTAAAACATCCATGGGAAGAGTTCCCAGTTCCGGCTGACCTAATGCAGCCTAACAATCATTTCACTGATTTGAATAATATAAACTGATAATGTTGTGTGTGTATTCCATAGTAAAGAGATGTGTGTTAGTCTAGATTTAAACTGACAGAGTGTGTCTGCTTCCCGAAGACTGTTCCAGAGTTTAGGAGCTAAATAGGAAAAAGAGTTGATTTGGATATTCTCGGTATGATCAACTGGCCAGAGTTTAGAGAGCGCAGTAGACGTGATGGAGGATAATGTGTTAAGAGCTCAAGTGCTGGAGATAAACCATTTAGTGCTTTGTAAGTAATAAGCAAGATTTATAATGTATGTGATGTTTAATAGGCAGCCAGTGCAGTGTTGACAGAACTGGGCTAATATGGTCATACTTCCTGGTTCTAGTAAGAACTGGAGCTGCTGCGTTTTGGACCAGCTGGAGTTTATTTATTAAGCGAGCAGGGCAACCACCCAGTAGAGCATTACAATAATCTACAGCTCATCAACGAATCAACTAACTGTCATTGAGAGCGTAATTTAGATATTTTTAAGATGGTAGAATGCAGTTTTGCAGATGCTAGAAACGTGGCTTTCAAACGAGAGATTGGTATCAAAGAGCACACCCAGGTTCCTCACTGACGACGAGGACTGGACAGAACAGCCATCAAGTGTTAGACGTTAATCTTGTGAATTGGTAAGTTTCTTCAGGGCGTGAAGAAATATAGAGCTGAGTATCGTCAGCATAAGAATGAAAACTAACGCCATGCTTCCTAATGATATCTCTCAGTGGTAGCATGTACAGGGTGAAGAGCAGCGGTCCTAGCACTGAGCCTTGTGGTACTCCATACTGAACTTGCGATCGGTGTGACATCTCTTCATTTAGGATATGAAGATAGGAACTCACTCTACTCCCTTTTCCCATCATATATCAGACCGGAAAGGCATTTATTTAAAAAAAAATGAAGAAAATATTGTGGAAAGTGGAAATAAAGTGTCTAACGTGTGTTTAATAATAAAGTGTTATCGGTTAGGTGTAGGTGTAGGGAGGGCTTTATTGTCCCAATAAGTCGGCATCCATTTAATCATTTTACTAAATATAATCATTATCATTGCATACTGTTTACAACAACACTGGGGTGCAAAAATTATCTGCCGCTATTAATGTTTATTAACAACTAGTTACTATAAATAGCATCTAACTACTATTTTATTAGCAACTAGTTACTATAAATAGCAACTAACTACTATTTTTGAACTAGTTACTATAAATAGCATCTAACTACTATTTTATTCGCAACTAGTTACTATAAGTAGCATCTAACTACTATTTTATTAGCGACTAGTTACTATAAATAGCATCTAACTACTATTTTATTAACAACTAGTTATTATAAATAGCATCTAACTACTATTTTATTAGAAACTAGTTACTATAAATAGCATCTAACTACTATTTTATTAACAACTAGTTACTATAAATAGCATCTAACTTATTTTATTAACAACTAGTTTCTGTAAATAGCATCTAACTTATTTTATTAACAACTAGTTACTATAAATAGCATCTAACTACTATTTTATTAGAAACTAGTTACTATAAATAGCTTCTAACTACTATTTAATTAACAACTAGTTACAACAAATAGCATCTAACTACTATTTTATTAGCAACTAGTTACTATAAATAGCATCTAACTACTATTTTATTAACAACTAGTTACTATAAATAGCATCTAACTACTATTTTATTAGCAACTAGTTACTATAAATAGCAGCTGACTACTATTTTATTAACAACTACTATAAATAGCATCTAACTACTATTTTCTAACTAATATTTACACTTAATACAAAGAAAATACTGCTATTTTTACACAGTGTAAATAGCCGCTGCTTTATTTTTAAGAGTCTTTGACTTTCTGCATCGGTGATAATGGAACTGCATGAATTTGTTTATAAACATTTCTCAGTTTTGGCCATTGCTGAGTTCCATTTATAACAGTCAATGCAAAATATTGAAACATGAGCATAATATTAAAGTAGTATTAACTCCCCAAATACTAGTCTTGCTCTGTTATTACTTGTATTAGACCACTCGGTTTCAAGACATATACACAATCACTGGGACGCTCTAGAATCACACGTTCTTATTATATATTGGATTTTAAATGATTCTTTTATAGTTTTTTTCTAACTTGTGAAAATAGCCAAGGGGGCTGGCATGCATTAAAACCCCAACCAAACATCAACAGTGTTTAGAATCCACGATCAAAGCTGATTCTCCCTCAGATCGGACACAGGTGTCCCCCAGGGCTCGGTCCTTGGCCCTCTGTCGTTCATGCGAAACACCCTCAGGCATCTGAACAACCATGGCATCAAAGTGGCTGATGATTGCGGAGTTCAAGATGACTTTTGTGGCACAGAAGCTTGTGTTCTTGTTCTTGAACGTGTTCATATGTGACTCGCGGGAGCCTAATGAGCCTAACCCTTGTGTCGAGGGAATAATGAGTGCTGAGGTGATTAGTCTGTAGAGTCACACGCTAATGACAGAATTGTCACTTTTTACACGCCTCCTCTGCTTTTCAATCATTTATCTCTGATTAGCCTTTAATAGGTCACATATCCCACGGATTTAATCTAATTATAGAATTATTACCTCGGGTCAACATAGGCAGCCGCTGACGGAAAGTCACGTGCGGCTTTTACCAAACTGAACAAGTTGAATAGTTATTGGTTCATTTGAACACATTTTGGTTGATATAAGTGTCAGTGATCAAATGTGTCTTTATTAATACACCAGATGCTTTTTGCTTAATGCTATTGATTCACGTGGACACAGTAACAAGCTTTCCTGTTTCTACACAAACATCAGATTTTATGTGGCAATAAATGTCATGTGACTGATCACTCTGGACCTGCAGGAAAATTGCATCATGTCAACAGTGATTAGACACATGGTGTAATTATAGTATCGGCCAGCAGGGCCTAATGGGGCCATTCTAACCAGTCCCACACTGACCTTCAAGGTCCATCATATCAGTTTGGGGCTTTGGGACTATAATCAGTATTTTTGGTTCCCAGAACATTCTGGGAACATAAGTTTTGGCTTCCAAGAACGTTCCCAAGCCGCATTGAAGACAGATTAATGGACTTTAATTATAATACCATGTCTTGTTTGAACAATTTTTTAATCAATAGAAATACTCTGGTCACATAAACCTTCATATGGAGGATTAAATAAGATTGTTTTTTTTATCCATTAATATGTAAGATTTCATAACTTTTATCACTGTCCCACAGTATAACTTCTCGTTAAAGTCACAGAATGTAATTTATTCAACTCAAAGGTGCGTCTTGACTCTTGATTGGGCTCATGCGTGTGTAAAGCAGCGCTGTTTAATCATATCACACACATTTGAGTGTGTTTTGCTACTCTGTGGTTAAAATCACTTATTTCTCAGGATTTAAACATTCTAGGAAACATTTACGCTAATGTACACAAGTCACCAAACTATATAATACTGTTGTGGTTTTTGGATGTTTTAATTAAAAAATCGTACATATTGTGCCTTTAACTTCATGTTCTCTTCAATTTGACGTGTCAAATCTCTCTTTCACACTATTTACTCCCGTATAAATGGTAATTATAAGCAATTATTCAACACATAAATTCGATAAAATACTGTTAGTCAGTCAGCAAAACCGTTAATTTTTAAATTAAGCGAGCGCGCGGGTTTCTGTGGAAGACAGGACTAAGCGCGTGCCCGAAGCGCAGTAAAGAAAGCGACGTATTTATATATTACTTAATATTTTTAGCTATAAAATTTGATTTGACTGAAAATTATAGCGTGACTGCTAATCCAGGATTTAATAAACGTGACTCTTAATTCATAACCATACATTGACCTATTTATTTTGGCTAGAGGTATTCTTTATTGCACATTCATTCATTTATTTAGTTAGTTGTGTGTCGGTCTCCACCCTTCTCTTCTCTTTTATCTGGTTCAGGTTTCAGCTCCACCTGCCCGGTGAGCGCGAGGCCGTGCCTCGACACCTCTTGAGTGCCCTCGCTAGTGCACAGCGCCAGCAGTGCGTGTGATATGCGCGCGACCCACCCTAGTCAGCGGCCGAGCGGGATTGGAGCGCGCCCGTGAGGTGAGTCGCGGTGGAGCTTCAACATGGCGGCGGAGTTTCGCTCTCTGGCGATGAAATACTGTCAACAGTCACGAATGATGTCGTGATATTGCGCGTTAACAGCCTCAGATCGATTTCCAAGCCTTTCGTTTGCGTTCTCATCATTCTCTGAAGGACGTTATATGATATATTTCGTGTCATCGCGAGTCTCGATGGTTGTATGTTAACGCGGCGCGTTCTCGTTTGATTTCTCTTGGGGTTAGTCTGACGGATCTGAGGTGAAAATGAGCTTCAGGTAAATGTGTTTTCCTCTCCTTCTGCTCTGTTTTTATCCCATTCTCCCGTTTACTCGACGTGTTGTTGTCTGATCTCTGACAGTCAGCTGATACACGCTCATTATGCAGATTTAAAGGAGCAGCGTCTGAATTTATTCATCACATCATGTAAAACATTACATTTAAAATCTGATTTTGTGCTATATCACAGTGTTTATCGTGGTTGTTTAAGAATACAAAAACTAATTATTTCATTGTTTTATATTCAATAACAAATAAGGTCATATTCAGGGTGTGATCTATGTAAATAATGTGTTTAGGATTAGATTATTCACCTGTTTGTGTTCTTTTGTTGCTTTAAAGGCACCATATGTAAGATTTTAGGATTAATATATCCACTAGAACAGTGTTATATATTGTGGTGACTTGTTTACATTATCCCAAGTGTTTCCAAGAATGTTTAAATCAAGCGAAATCATCGATTTTATCTAGGACACGGCCCGTGTGCGTCGCTTATCAGTGACATCATACCTGTGTAGTAACCATGGAAACACCAAAGCCGCTCTAATATATGATGTTTTAATTGCAACTTTTTATCTTACAATTGCCAGTTTATATTGTGCAAAAATATTGCAATTGCGAGAAAAAAATATTAAAAAATAACCAGTGCTGTCAAATCGATTAATCGCGATTAATCGCATCCAAAATAAATGTGTGTATGTGTGTGTGCTGTGTATAATTATTATGTATATATAAATACACACACACACACACACGCATGTATATATAAGAATATAATTTCTTATATTTGTATATAAAAAATTATATTTATATATAATATAAATTATATAAATACTAGGGCTGTCAAAAGATTAATCGCGATTAATCGCGATTAATCGCATCCAAAATAAAAGTTTGTGTTTACATAATATATGTGTGTGTACTCTGTTAATTATTATTTATATATAAATACACACACAAGCATGTATATATTTAAGAAAAAAATATTATTTTTATATATAAAACATTTATATTTATATATATTATAGATTATATAAATGTATATACAGGATATACATGCAAATATTTCTTAAATATATACATGAATGTCTGTGTATTTATATATAAATAATAATTAACAGAGTACACACACATATATTATGTAAACACAAACTTTTATTTTGGATGCGATTAATCGCGATTAATCTTTTGACAGCCCTAATAAATACATATACAGTATATAATATTTCTTAAATATATACATTAATAAGTGTGTATTTATATAATAATTATATACAGAACACACGCATACTGTATATTATAAACATGAACTTTTATTTTCGATGCGATTAATCGCGATTAATCGATTTGACGACACTAAATATAATATAACCCTGGTCAGGTCCTCTCACACACACATGTTAGTTATGCATCAGTGTCTTGTTTACACATCACATCCCATATCTTGTGTTGTAGTATTATATTTCATGTAGATGATAATAACCCGAGACAGCTCTGAGGAGTATATGAGGTGTGTGATCGTGACTGTGAGGGAACAGGATAGTGTTGCGTATTGTAGTGTTGTTTTTACATGACGCACTGAAGCCTGTGTGTGTGTGTGTGTGTGTGTGTGTGTGTGTGTGTGTGTGCTGGAGGACATGTGCTGGGTTCCTGACGTGTGTAGAATTACTGAGAGCGGCTGTGCTGGACTTCATCCAGTCGTTCAGCTGTTCCTCCGTCTGAAAGCGATTAAAACACAGGAATAAAACCGAAATCGTGATATGGAAATGAATATATGCACGTGTTCCAGAGCGAAGCGCGGCGCTGTGTTCATACACACGTGAGCCGCTCATGATCCGCGTTTGAACAAACACACATCCATCATCCAACGCTCATCAACTACAGAGAAGCGTGACTGTTTGCTTACAAAATAAACGTTTGCTGCTTAAAAATGAAGAAATTAAGACTGGCATAAATATTAGTACTGTACTTTTACAGTTGTAATGTAAAACACAATTATTTTATTATTATATTTTTCTTAAATACTCAATTTTTGACATTTTTCAATGTTATATATTTTAGTCATTTTTATTTTGTAACAATAATAATAACAACAATAACAATTATTATTATTATTATTACAGACAAGCACAGAGATCTGTTTTATTTTGTTCTGTATTTTTTCCTGTTTTTAAATATTTTTTGGACTAAATTTGTATGGTTAAATTTAATTTTAGTAATCATGTCTAATTAATTTAAATCATGAAATCTATACAATTTAACAACAATTTATTAAAAGTTTAACAAAAAGCACATGTTTAGGGCCCTCAATTTGTTACATTTATTTTTGTAGTCATTTTTAGATTTTTATTTTGTAACAATAATAATAACAACAATAACAATTATTATTATTATTATTATTATTATTACTATAGACAAGCAAAGCAAACCTGGAACATTTTGGACTCAATTTTAATGCTTAAGAATGAAATAATGAAGACTGCCATAAATATTAGTACTGTAATGTAAAACTAAATTATTTTATCATTATATTTTTCTTAAATACTCAATGTTTAACATTTTTCAAATATATATATATATATATATGTGTATATATATATATATATATATATATATATATATATATATATATATATATATATATATATATATATATATATATATATATATATATATATATATATTTTTTTTTTTTTTTTTTCAATGTATTTTTTTCAGTCATTTTTATTTTGTAACAGTAATAATAACTATTATTATTATTATTATTACTACAGACAAGCACAGCAAACCTGGAATTGTAGGGCCTATGAGATCCGTTTGATTTTTTCCCAAAATCATTTTTTTCCATTTTTTTTTTTTCTGGATTCAGTTTTTTCCTGTTTTTAAATATTTTTTCTGGGACTAAATTTTAATGGTTAAATATTCAATTTTAGTAATCATGTCTAATTAATTGAAATCATGAAATATTATTATTACAGACAAGCACAGCAAACCTGGAATTGTAGGGCCTATGAGATCCATAAAAAGTTTTCCCAAATTCAGTTTTTTTCCTGTTTTTTTAAAAATCTTTTTTAAAATCTTTTATTTTTTGGACTAATGGTTTAAATTAAATTTTAGTAATTAAAAAGCATGTCTAATTAAATAAAATAATGAAATGTATACAATTTAACAACAATTTATTAAAAGTAGAACAAAAAGTACGTTTAGGGCCCAATGAAATAGGTTTTTTTTTTTATAAAATAAAAATCTATTTATTTGTTAAATTTTTTATATTAAATTTCTATGTTTTGTGTTTTACGCTTTCTTATTTCATTCCATTTTAATGGTTTAATTAAATAAAAAAAATCAAATGAATGTCTAATTGAATAAAAAAAACTACAATTATTATTATTAATTTTAATAACATTTCTATTGCCCCCCCCCCATGTATTTTAATTTGTCTGGCAATCAAATGAAGGCATAAAACAATAATTAAATTAATCTTGAATTCATATGAAATTTAAAAAAAAGCATTTTTTTTGAAAATGGATTATTCCTTAAAAACATAGCTATATATATAGCTAAACATATTAGGACATAGCTAAACATATTTATTTATATTCTGTATAATTTATATTCTGTATAATATCTGTCAGTTTCTTCAAGTGAAACTGAACTCTTATTTTGACGGGTTGCCGTGAAGAGCTTTGAGTCTGTGTGTTTGTGTCCTGATGTTGATGGGTTGTGTGTTTGTGACCTGATGTTGATGGGTTGTGTGTTTGTGTCCTGATGTTGATGGGTTGTGTGTTTGTGACCTGATGTTGATGAGTGTGTGTGTTTGTGACCTGATGTTGATTGGTTGTGTGTTTGTGACCTGATGTTGATGGGTTGTGTGTTTGTGTCCTGATGTTGATGGGTTGTGTGTTTGTGACCTGATGTTGATGGGTTGTGTGTTTGTGACCTGATGTTGATGGGTTGTGTGTTTGTGACCTGATGTTGATGGGTTGTGTGTTTGTGACCTGATGTTGATGGGTTGTGTGTTTGTGACCTGATGTTGATGGGTTGTGTGTAGGTGACCTGATGTTGATGGGTTGTGTGTAGGTGACCTGATGTTGATGGGTTGTGTGTAGGTGACCTGATGTTGATGGGTTGTGTGTTTGTGACCTGATGTTGATGGGTTGTGTGTTTGTGACCTGATGTTGATTGGTTGTGTGTTTGTGACCTGATGTTGATGGGTTGTGTGTTTGTGACCTGATGTTGATGGGTTGTGTGTTTGTGACCTGATGTTGATGTGTTGTGTGTTTGTGACCTGATGTTGATGGGTTGTGTGTTTGTGACCTGATGTTGATGGGTTGTGTGTTTGTGACCTGATGTTGATGGGTTGTGTGTTTGTGACCTGATGTTGATGGGTTGTGTGTAGGTGACCTGATGTTGATGGGTTGTGTGTTTGTGACCTGATGTTGATGGGTTGTGTGTAGGTGACCTGATGTTGATGGGTTGTGTGTTTGTGTCCTGATGTTGATGGGTTGTGTGTTTGTGACCTGATGTTGATGGGTTGTGTGTTTGTGACCTGATGTTGATGGGTTGTGTGTTTGTGACCTGATGTTGATGGGTTGTGTGTAGGTGACCTGATGTTGATGGGTTGTGTGTTTGTGACCTGATGTTGATGGGTTGTGTGTTTGTGACCTGATGTTGATGGGTTGTGTGTTTGTGACCTGATGTTGATGGGTTGTGTGTTTGTGACCTGATGTTGATTGGTTGTGTGTAGGTGACCTGATGTTGATGGGTTGTGTGTTTGTGACCTGATGTTGATGGGTTGTGTATTTGTGACCTGATGTTGATGGGTTGTGTGTTTGTGACCTGATGTTGATGGGTTGTGTGTAGGTGACCTGATGTTGATGGGTTGTGTGTTTGTGACCTGATGTTGATGGGTTGTGTGTAGGTGACCTGATGTTGATGGGTTGTGTGTAGGTGACCTGATGTTGATGGGTTGTGTGTTTGTGACCTGATGTTGATGGGTTGTGTGTTTGTGACCTGATGTTGATGGGTTGTGTGTTTGTGTCCTGATGTTGATGGGTTGTGTGTTTGTGACCTGATGTTGATGGGTTGTGTGTTTGTGACCTGATGTTGATTGGTTGTGTGTTTGTGACCTGATGTTGATGGGTTGTGTGTTTGTGACCTGATGTTGATGGGTTGTGTGTTTGTGACCTGATGTTGATGGGTTGTGTGTTTGTGACCTGATGTTGATTGGTTGTGTGTAGGTGACCTGATGTTGATGTGTTGTGTGTAGGTGACCTGATGTTGATGGGTTGTGTGTTTGTGACCTGATGTTGATGGGTTGTGTGTAGGTGACCTGATGTTGATGGGTTGTGTGTTTGTGACCTGATGTTGATGGGTTGTGTGTTTGTGACCTGATGTTGATTGGTTGTGTGTTTGTGACCTGATGTTGATTGGTTGTGTGTTTGTGACCTGATGTTGATGGGTTGTGTGTTTGTGACCTGATGTTGATTGGTTGTGTGTTTGTGACCTGATGTTGATGGGTTGTGTGTTTGTGACCTGATGTTGATGGGTTGTGTGTTTGTGACCTGATGTTGATGGGTTGTGTGTTTGTGACCTGATGTTGATGGGTTGTGTGTTTGTGACCTGATGTTGATGGGTTGTGTGTTTGTGACCTGATGTTGATTGGTTGTGTGTAGGTGACCTGATGTTGATGGGTTGTGTGTTTGTGACCTGATGTTGATTGGTTGTGTGTTTGTGACCTGATGTTGATTGGTTGTGTGTTTGTGACCTGATGTTGATGGGTTGTGTGTTTGTGACCTGATGTTGATGGGTTGTGTGTTTGTGACCTGATGTTGATGGGTTGTGTGTTTGTGACCTGATGTTGATTGGTTGTGTGTAGGTGACCTGATGTTGATGGGTTGTGTGTTTGTGACCTGATGTTGATGGGTTGTGTGTTTGTGACCTGATGTTGATGGGTTGTGTGTTTGTGACCTGATGTTGATGGGTTGTGTGTTTGTGACCTGATGTTGATTGGTTGTGTGTTTGTGACCTGATGTTGATGGGTTGTGTGTTTGTGACCTGATGTTGATGGGTTGTGTGTTTGTGACCTGATGTTGATTGGTTGTGTGTTTGTGACCTGATGTTGATGGTTGTGTGTTTGTGACCTGATGTTGATTGGTGTGTGTTTGTGACCTGATGTTGATGGGTTGTGTGTTTGTGACCTGATGTTGATTGGTGTGTGTTTGTGACCTGATGTTGATTGGTTGTGTGTTTGTGACCTGATGTTGATTGGTTGTGTGTTTGTGACCTGATGTTGATGGGTTGTGTGTTTGTGACCTGATGTTGATTGGTTGTGTGTTTGTGACCTGATGTTGATGGGTTGTGTGTTTGTGACCTGATGTTGATTGGTTGTGTGTTTGTGACCTGATGTTGATTGGTTGTGTGTAGGTGACCTGATGTTGATGGGTGTGTGTAGGTGACCTGATGTTGATTGGTTGTGTGTTTGTGACCTGATGTTGATGGGTTGTGTGTTTGTGACCTGATGTTGATTGGTTGTGTGTTTGTGACCTGATGTTGATGGGTTGTGTGTTTGTGACCTGATGTTGATTGGTTGTGTGTTTGTGACCTGATGTTGATTGGTTGTGTGTTTGTGACCTGATGTTGATTGGTTGTGTGTTTGTGACCTGATGTTGATGGGTTGTGTGTTTGTGACCTGATGTTGATTGGTTGTGTGTTTGTGACCTGATGTTGATGGGTTGTGTGTTTGTGACCTGATGTTGATGGGTTGTGTGTTTGTGACCTGATGTTGATTGGTTGTGTGTTTGTGACCTGATGTTGATTGGTTGTGTGTTTGTGACCTGATGTTGATGGGTTGTGTGTTTGTGACCTGATGTTGATGGGTTGTGTGTTTGTGACCTGATGTTGATGGGTTGTGTGTTTGTGACCTGATGTTGATGGGTTGTGTGTTTGTGACCTGATGTTGATGGGTTGTGTGTTTGTGACCTGATGTTGATGGGTTGTGTGTTTGTGACCTGATGTTGATGGGTTGTGTGTTTGTGACCTGATGTTGATGGGTTGTGTGTTTGTGACCTGATGTTGATTGGTTGTGTGTTTGTGACCTGATGTTGATGGGTTGTGTGTTTGTGACCTGATGTTGATGGGTTGTGGGTTTGTGACCTGATGTTGATGGGTTGTGTGTTTGTGACCTGATGTTGATGGGTTGTGTGTTTGTGACCTGATGTTGATGGGTTGTGTGTAGGTGACCTGATGTTGATGGGTTGTGTGTTTGTGACCTGATGTTGATTGGTTGTGTGTTTGTGACCTGATGTTGATGGGTTGTGTGTTTGTGACCTGATGTTGATGGGTTGTGGGTTTGTGACCTGATGTTGATGGGTTGTGTGTTTGTGACCTGATGTTGATGGGTTGTGTGTTTGTGACCTGATGTTGATGGGTTGTGTGTTTGTGACCTGATGTTGATTGGTTGTGTGTTTGTGACCTGATGTTGATGGGTTGTGTGTTTGTGACCTGATGTTGATTGGTTGTGTGTTTGTGACCTGATGTTGATTGGTTGTGTGTTTGTGACCTGATGTTGATGGGTTGTGTGTTTGTGACCTGATGTTGATTGGTTGTGTGTTTGTGACCTGATGTTGATTGGTTGTGTGTTTGTGACCTGATGTTGATTGGTTGTGTGTTTGTGACCTGATGTTGATTGGTTGTGTGTTTGTGACCTGATGTTGATGGGTTGTGTGTTTGTGACCTGATGTTGATTGGTTGTGTGTTTGTGACCTGATGTTGATTGGTTGTGTGTTTGTGACCTGATGTTGATGGGTTGTGTGTTTGTGACCTGATGTTGATTGGTTGTGTGTTTGTGACCTGATGTTGATTGGTTGTGTGTTTGTGACCTGATGTTGATGGGTTGTGTGTTTGTGACCTGATGTTGATGGGTTGTGTGTTTGTGACCTGATGTTGATTGGTTGTGTGTTTGTGACCTGATGTTGATGGGTTGTGTGTTTGTGACCTGATGTTGATGGGTTGTGTGTAGGTGACCTGATGTTGATGGGTTGTGTGTTTGTGACCTGATGTTGATGGGTTGTGTGTTTGTGACCTGATGTTGATGAGTGTGTGTGTTTGTGACCTGATGTTGATGGGTTGTGTGTTTGTGACCTGATGTTGATGAGTTGTGTGTTTGTGTCCTGATGTTGATGGGTTGTGTGTTTGTGACCTGATGTTGATGGGTTGTGTGTTTGTGACCTGATGTTGATGGGTTGTGTGTTTGTGACCTGATGTTGATTGGTTGTGTGTTTGTGACCTGATGTTGATGGGTTGTGTGTTTGTGACCTGATGTTGATGGGTTGTGGGTTTGTGACCTGATGTTGATGGGTTGTGTGTTTGTGACCTGATGTTGATGGGTTGTGTGTTTGTGACCTGATGTTGATGGGTTGTGTGTAGGTGACCTGATGTTGATGGGTTGTGTGTTTGTGACCTGATGTTGATGGGTTGTGTGTTTGTGACCTGATGTTGATGGGTTGTGTGTTTGTGACCTGATGTTGATGGGTTGTGTGTTTGTGACCTGATGTTGATGGGTTGTGTGTTTGTGACCTGATGTTGATTGGTTGTGTGTTTGTGACCTGATGTTGATTGGTTGTGTGTTTGTGACCTGATGTTGATGGGTTGTGTGTTTGTGACCTGATGTTGATGGGTTGTGTGTTTGTGACCTGATGTTGATGGGTTGTGTGTTTGTGTCCTGATGTTGATGGGTTGTGTGTTTGTGACCTGATGTTGATGGGTTGTGTGTTTGTGACCTGATGTTGATGGGTTGTGTGTTTGTGTCCTGATGTTGATGGGTTGTGTGTTTGTGACCTGATGTTGATGGGTTGTGTGTTTGTGACCTGATGTTGATGGGTTGTGTGTTTGTGACCTGATGTTGATGGGTTGTGTGTTTGTGACCTGATGTTGATGGGTTGTGTGTTTGTGACCTGATGTTGATGGGTTGTGTGTTTGTGACCTGATGTTGATGGGTTGTGTGTTTGTGACCTGATGTTGATGGGTTGTGTGTTTGTGTCCTGATGTTGATGGGTTGTGTGTTTGTGACCTGATGTTGATGGGTTGTGTGTTTGTGACCTGATGTTGATGGGTTGTGTGTAGGTGACCTGATGTTGATGGGTTGTGTGTAGGTGACCTGATGTTGATGGGTTGTGTGTTTGTGACCTGATGTTGATTGGTTGTGTGTTTGTGACCTGATGTTGATGGGTTGTGTGTTTGTGACCTGATGTTGATTGGTTGTGTGTTTGTGACCTGATGTTGATGGGTTGTGTGTTTGTGACCTGATGTTGATTGGTTGTGTGTTTGTGACCTGATGTTGATGGGTTGTGTGTTTGTGACCTGATGTTGATTGGTTGTGTGTTTGTGACCTGATGTTGATTGGTTGTGTGTAGGTGACCTGATGTTGATGGGTTGTGTGTTTGTGACCTGATGTTGATGGGTTGTGTGTAGGTGACCTGATGTTGATGGGTTGTGTGTTTGTGACCTGATGTTGATGGGTTGTGTGTTTGTGACCTGATGTTGATGGGTTGTGTGTTTGTGACCTGATGTTGATTGGTTGTGTGTTTGTGACCTGATGTTGATGGGTTGTGTGTTTGTGACCTGATGTTGATTGGTTGTGTGTTTGTGACCTGATGTTGATTGGTTGTGTGTTTGTGACCTGATGTTGATGGGTTGTGTGTTTGTGACCTGATGTTGATGGGTTGTGTGTTTGTGACCTGATGTTGATTGGTTGTGTGTAGATGACCTGATGTTGATGGGTTGTGTGTTTGTGACCTGATGTTGATTGGTTGTGTGTTTGTGACCTGATGTTGATGGGTTGTGTGTTTGTGACCTGATGTTGATTGGTTGTGTGTTTGTGACCTGATGTTGATGGGTTGTGTGTTTGTGACCTGATGTTGATGGGTTGTGTGTAGGTGACCTGATGTTGATGGGTTGTGTGTTTGTGACCTGATGTTGATGGGTTGTGTGTTTGTGACCTGATGTTGATTGGTTGTGTGTTTGTGACCTGATGTTGATGGGTTGTGTGTTTGTGACCTGATGTTGATGGGTTGTGTGTTTGTGACCTGATGTTGATGGGTTGTGTGTTTGTGACCTGATGTTGATGGGTTGTGTGTTTGTGACCTGATGTTGATGGGTTGTGTGTTTGTGACCTGATGTTGATGGGTTGTGTGTTTGTGACCTGATGTTGATGGGTTGTGTGTAGGTGACCTGATGTTGATGGGTTGTGTGTAGGTGACCTGATGTTGATGGGTTGTGTGTTTGTGACCTGATGTTGATGGGTTGTGTGTAGGTGACCTGATGTTGATGTGTTGTGTGTTTGTGACCTGATGTTGATGGGTTGTGTGTTTGTGACCTGATGTTGATGGGTTGTGTGTTTGTGACCTGATGTTGATGGGTTGTGTGTTTGTGACCTGATGTTGATGGGTTGTGTGTTTGTGACCTGATGTTGATGGGTTGTGTGTTTGTGACCTGATGTTGATGGGTTGTGTGTTTGTGACCTGATGTTGATGGGTTGTGTGTAGGTGACCTGATGTTGATGTGTTGTGTGTAGGTGACCTGATGTTGATGGGTTGTGTGTTTGTGACCTGATGTTGATGGGTTGTGTGTAGGTGACCTGATGTTGATGTGTTGTGTGTTTGTGACCTGATGTTGATGGGTTGTGTGTTTGTGACCTGATGTTGATTGGTTGTGTGTTTGTGACCTGATGTTGATGGGTTGTGTGTAGGTGACCTGATGTTGATGTGTTGTGTGTAGGTGACCTGATGTTGATGGGTTTTGTGTTTGTGACCTGATGTTGATGGGTTGTGTGTTTGTGACCTGATGTTGATTGGTTGTGTGTTTGTGACCTGATGTTGATGGGTTGTGTGTAGGTGACCTGATGTTGATGTGTTGTGTGTAGGTGACCTGATGTTGATGGGTTGTGTGTAGGTGACCTGATGTTGATTGGTTGTGTGTTTGTGACCTGATGTTGATTGGTTGTGTGTTTGTGACCTGATGTTGATGGGTTGTGTGTAGGTGACCTGATGTTGATGGGTTGTGTGTAGGTGACCTGATGTTGATGGGTTGTGTGTTTGTGACCTGATGTTGATGGGTTGTGTGTTTGTGACCTGATGTTGATGGGTTGTGTGTTTGTGACCTGATGTTGATTGGTTGTGTGTTTGTGACCTGATGTTGATGGGTTGTGTGTAGGTGACCTGATGTTGATGGGTTGTGTGTAGGTGACCTGATGTTGATGGGTTGTGTGTTTGTGACCTGATGTTGATGGGTTGTGTGTAGGTGACCTGATGTTGATGGGTTGTGTGTTTGTGACCTGATGTTGATGGGTTGTGTGTTTGTGACCTGATGTTGATGGGTTGTGTGTAGGTGACCTGATGTTGATGGGTTGTGTGTTTGTGACCTGATGTTGATGGGTTGTGTGTTTGTGACCTGATGTTGATTGGTTGTGTGTTTGTGACCTGATGTTGATGGGTTGTGTGTAGGTGACCTGATGTTGATGGGTTGTGTGTTTGTGACCTGATGTTGATGGGTTGTGTGTCGGTGACCTGATGTTGATGGGTTGTGTGTTTGTGACCTGATGTTGATGGGTTGTGTGTTTGTGACCTGATGTTGATGGGTTGTGTGTAGGTGACCTGATGTTGATGGGTTGTGTGTTTGTGACCTGATGTTGATGGGTTGTGTGTAGGTGACCTGATGTTGATGGGTTGTGTGTTTGTGACCTGATGTTGATGGGTTGTGTGTTTGTGACCTGATGTTGATGGGTTGTGTGTTTGTGACCTGATGTTGATTGGTTGTGTGTTTGTGACCTGATGTTGATGGGTTGTGTGTTTGTGACCTGATGTTGATGGGTTGTGTGTAGGTGACCTGATGTTGATTGGTTGTGTGTTTGTGACCTGATGTTGATTGGTTGTGTGTTTGTGACCTGATGTTGATTGGTTGTGTGTAGGTGACCTGATGTTGATGGGTTGTGTGTTTGTGACCTGATGTTGATGGGTTGTGTGTTTGTGACCTGATGTTGATGGGTTGTGTGTTTGTGACCTGATGTTGATGGGTTGTGTGTTTGTGACCTGATGTTGATGGGTTGTGTGTTTGTGTCCTGATGTTGATGGGTTGTGTGTTTGTGACCTGATGTTGATGGGTTGTGTGTTTGTGACCTGATGTTGATGGGTTGTGTGTTTGTGTCCTGATGTTGATGGGTTGTGTGTTTGTGACCTGATGTTGATGGGTTGTGTGTTTGTGACCTGATGTTGATGGGTTGTGTGTTTGTGACCTGATGTTGATGGGTTGTGTGTTTGTGACCTGATGTTGATGGGTTGTGTGTTTGTGACCTGATGTTGATGGGTTGTGTGTTTGTGACCTGATGTTGATGGGTTGTGTGTTTGTGACCTGATGTTGATGGGTTGTGTGTTTGTGTCCTGATGTTGATGGGTTGTGTGTTTGTGACCTGATGTTGATGGGTTGTGTGTTTGTGACCTGATGTTGATGGGTTGTGTGTAGGTGACCTGATGTTGATGGGTTGTGTGTAGGTGACCTGATGTTGATGGGTTGTGTGTAGGTGACCTGATGTTGATGGGTTGTGTGTTTGTGTCCTGATGTTGATGGGTTGTGTGTTTGTGACCTGATGTTGATGGGTTGTGTGTAGGTGACCTGATGTTGATGGGTTGTGTGTAGGTGACCTGATGTTGATGGGTTGTGTGTTTGTGTCCTGATGTTGATGGGTTGTGTGTTTGTGACCTGATGTTGATGGGTTGTGTGTTTGTGACCTGATGTTGATGGGTTGTGTGTTTGTGTCCTGATGTTGATGGGTTGTGTGTTTGTGACCTGATGTTGATGTGTTGTGTGTAGGTGACCTGATGTTGATGGGTTGTGTGTTTGTGACCTGATGTTGATGGGTTGTGTGTTTGTGACCTGATGTTGATGGGTTGTGTGTAGGTGACCTGATGTTGATGGGTTGTGTGTTTGTGACCTGATGTTGATGGGTTGTGTGTTTGTGACCTGATGTTGATGGGTTGTGTGTTTGTGACCTGATGTTGATGGGTTGTGTGTTTGTGACCTGATGTTGATGGGTTGTGTGTTTGTGACCTGATGTTGATGGGTTGTGTGTTTGTGACCTGATGTTGATGGGTTGTGTGTTTGTGACCTGATGTTGATGGGTTGTGTGTTTGTGACCTGATGTTGATGGGTTGTGTGTAGGTGACCTGATGTTGATGGGTTGTGTGTTTGTGACCTGATGTTGATGGGTTGTGTGTTTGTGACCTGATGTTGATGGGTTGTGTGTTTGTGACCTGATGTTGATGGGTTGTGTGTTTGTGACCTGATGTTGATGGGTTGTGTGTTTGTGTCCTGATGTTGATGGGTTGTGTGTTTGTGTCCTGATGTTGATGGGTTGTGTGTAGGTGACCTGATGTTGATGGGTTGTGTGTTTGTGACCTGATGTTGATGGGTTGTGTGTAGGTGACCTGATGTTGATGTGTTGTGTGTTTGTGACCTGATGTTGATGTGTTGTGTGTTTGTGACCTGATGTTGATGGGTTGTGTGTTTGTGACCTGATGTTGATGGGTTGTGTGTTTGTGACCTGATGTTGATGGGTTGTGTGTTTGTGTCCTGATGTTGATGGGTTGTGTGTTTGTGACCTGATGTTGATGGGTTGTGTGTAGGTGACCTGATGTTGATGGGTTGTGTGTTTGTGACCTGATGTTGATGGGTTGTGTGTAGGTGACCTGATGTTGATGGGTTGTGTGTTTGTGACCTGATGTTGATTGGTTGTGTGTAGGTGACCTGATGTTGATTGGTTGTGTGTTTGTGACCTGATGTTGATGGGTTGTGTGTAGGTGACCTGATGTTGATGGGTTGTGTGTTTGTGACCTGATGTTGATGGGTTGTGTGTTTGTGACCTGATGTTGATGGGTTGTGTGTAGGTGACCTGATGTTGATGGGTTGTGTGTAGGTGATCAGCGTGTGTGGTGTTCCTCCACCTTCAGCATGGCCTCCGCCCCCAAGCCTTCTCCTGCCCTCTCCTGCCTGGACACCCTCTCCATCTCCTCTCTGCTGTCCGGAGACCTGGAGGAGGATGGAGAGGGGGCGGAGCAGGACCTGGCGGACCTGGAGGTCAACCCCTACGACGGCCTGCCCTTTTCCTCCCGCTACTACAGCCTGCTGGAGGAGAGGAAGCGGCTGCCGGTGTGGAGCCTGAGGTTCAGTCTGCTGGAGCACATGGAGTCGCACAGCATGATGGTCCTGAGCGCAGACGGGGGGGCGGGCAAGAGCACACAGGTACAGCACACACACTCCTCTGGAGATCACACACACACACACACACACACACACACACACACACACACTCATCTGGAGATCACACACACACTCATCTGGAGATCACACACACACACTCATCTGGAGATCACACACACACTCATCTGGAGATCACACACACACTCATCTGGAGATCACACACACACTCATCTGGAGATCACACACACACACACTCATCTGGAGATCACACACACACTCATCTGGAGATCACACACACACTCATCTGGAGATCACACACTCATGGGTACAGCACACACTCATGCTTCAGCTCAGGGTACGCTGACCGCTTATAGGTGGAACGTGACATCAGTGTTGGGGAAAGTTACTTCGAAAAGTAATGCATTACAATATTGCGTTACTCCCTTAAAAAGTAACTAATTGACTTACTTAGTTACTTTTTAAGAAAAGTAATGTATTTACAATATTGCGTTACTCCCTTAAAAAGTAACTAATTGACTTACTTAGTTACTTTTTAAGAAAAGTAATGTATTTACAATATTGCGTTACTCCCTTAAAAAGTAACTAATTGACTTACTTAGTTACTTTTTAAGAAAAGTAATGCATTTACAATATTGCGTTACTCCCTTAAAAAGTAACTAATTGACTTACTTAGTTACTTTTTAAGAAAAGTAATGTATTTACAATATTGCGTTACTCCCTTAAAAAGTAACTAATTGAGTTACTTTTTTAAAAAAGTAATGCGTTACAAAATTGCGTTACTCCCTTAAAAAGTAACTAATTGAGTTACTTTTTAAGAAAAGTAATGCATTACAATATTGCGTTACTCCATTAAAAAGTAACTAATTGAGTTACTTAGTTACTTTTTAAGAAAAGTAATGCATTACAATATTGCGTTACTCCCTTAAAAAGTAACTAATTGAGTTCCTTTTTTAAAAAAGTGATGCGTTACAAAATTGCGTTACTCCCTTAAAAAGTAACTAATTGAGTTACTTAGTTACTTTTTAAGAAAAGTAATGCATTACAATATTGCGTTTCTCCCTTAAAAAGTAACTAATTGAGTTACTTTTTTAAAAAAGTAATGCGTTACAAAATTGCGTTACTCCCTTAAAAAGTAACTAATTGGGTTACTTTTTAAGAAAAGTAATGCATTACAATATTGCGTTACTCTCTTAAAAAGTAACTAATTGAGTTACTTAGTTACTTTTTAAGAAAAGTAATGCATTACAATATTGCGTTACTCCCTTAAAAAGTAACTAATTGAGTTACTTTTTAAGAAAAGTAATGCGTTACAATATTGCGTTACTCCCTTAAAGGGTAACTAATTGAGTTACTTTGTTACTTTTTAAGAAAAGTAATGCGTTACAATATTGCGTTACTCCCTTAAAAAGTAACTATTTGAGTTACTTAGTTACTTTTTAAGAAAAGTAGTGCGTTACAATATTGCGTTACTCCCTTAAAAAGTAACTAATTGAGTTACTTAGTTACTTTTTAAGAAAAGTATTGCGTTACAATATTGCGTTACTCCCTTAAAGGGTAACTAATTGAGTTACTTAGTTACTTTTTAAGAAAAGTAATGCGTTACAATATTGCGTTACTCCCTTAAAAAGTAACTAATTGAGTTACTTAGTTACTTTTCAAGAAAAGTAATACATTACAATATTGCGTTACTCCCTTAAAAAGTAACTAATTGAGTTACTTAGTTACTTTTCAAGAAAAGTAATACATTACAATATTGCGTTACTCCCTTAAAAAGTAACTAATTGAGTTACTTAGTTACTTTTCAAGAAAAGTAATACATTACAATATTGCGTTACTCCCTTAAAAAGTAACTAATTGACGGCAGAGATGGAAACACGCGACCGTCGTAGGGATAGTGAGCGCGATAGTGAGTGTGTGTGTGTGTGTGTGTGAGGTAAACCGCGCTTCTACGGCATTCATTCGCACAGAGACACGCAGGATTCATATTTAAATAGCCTTTTTGCGGTTTAATATTCACAGACACTCGTCTATATCACCAGATGCGTTCTCAGGTACCGAGATTTGGTACCGATTGATTTAATGTGAATCGGTACTCGGTAGTATCGACGTAATTCGGTCGGTGCCCTTAAAAGTACAGAGTTCTGTACCCAACCCTAATTGTGCCGAGTGTAAAGTTTGGTGGAGGGGGGATTATGGGGTGGGGATAGTTCCAGTGAAAGGAACTCTTAATGTAAGACATTGTGGACAATTTCATGCTCCCAACTTTGTGGGATGAGTTTGTGGACGGCCCCTTCCTGTCCCAGCATGCTCCAGTGCTCAAAGCGTCTCCATAAAGACATGGATGAGGAGTTTGGGGTGGAGGATCTGGACTGGCCTGAGAGACGTGTTCTCTGGAAGAGCAGCTCATGGTGTTTATCTGCACTGATACAGAGCTTGTCCCTCAGTCTCTAAAGCAGAGGTGATGTAATCGAGCGGCTAAAGGTCGTGTCTTTATGATGCAGCTTCTACACAATAAACACACACAGGACACGGGCCTGCTGGGAGACTCTTCATATGGGATCAGTTCCGGGATTTATTAACATAATAAAAGACACATTACAGTGATCAGAAGGGCCAGTAAAGACATTTATAATGTGACGAAAGATTCTATTTCTGATTAACAAATTAAATAACAAATAGAATAGGACAGGACAAAACAGAACAGAACGGAAAAGATTAGAACAATAGAATAGATCAAAATTAAATAGAACAGAATATATCAGAACGGAACAGTTTAAAAATAGAATAGAATAGAATTGAATTATTATATATTGAATAGGACGGAACAAAACGGACAGAACAAAATTAAATAGAACAGAACAGAATATATCAGAACGGAACAGATTAAAAATTGAATAGAATAGAAAATAACAGGACAAAGAATAGCACAGAACCGAACAAATTAAAAATAGAATAGAATAGAATCGAATTATTATATATTGAATAGGACGGAACGGAAAAGAATAGTACAAAATTAAATAGAACAGAATATATCAGATATATCAGATTAACGCTGTTCTTTTGAACTCTATTGAAGAGTTTTCAGCTCTGATGATTGCTGTGTTTGTAGTGTAGAATTAGCCATCATCAGTTTAGCAGAACCTGTCCAGTGCGCTTGACCTGTTCTATTTTTAATCTGTTTTGACTTTTGTATAAGAATATTGTTGTATTCTGTTCTGTCCTGTGCTATTCTTTGTCCTGTTATTTTCTATTCTATTCTATTTTTAATCTGTTCCATTCTGATATATTCTGTTCTGTTCAATTTAATTTTGTTCTGTCCGTTTTGTTCCTTCCTATTCAATATATTATTATTCAATTATATTCTATTCTATTTTTAAACTTTTCTGTTCTGTTCTGATATATTCTGTTCTATTTAATTTTGTTCTATTCTTTCCCGTTCCGTTTTGTTCCGTCCTATTCAATATATAATAATTCTATTCTATTCTATTTTTAACTTGTTCTGTCCTGTGCTATTCTTTGTCCTGTTATTTTCTATTCTATTCAATTTTTAATCTGTTCCGTTCTGATATATTCTGTTCTGTTCTATTTAATTTTGTTCTAATCTTTTCCGTTCTGTTCTGTTTTGTCCTGTCCTATTCTATTTTTAATTTGTTATTTTCTGTCCTGTTCTATTGTATTGTTGTATTCTATTCTTTTTCATTAGTTTTTTCATCTCATTCTCTCCTGCTCTGTTCTGTTTTATTTAGGACTCTTCTGTCCTTTTCCATTCTATTCTTTTTTTGATCCGTTCTGTTCCATCCAATTCTATTCTGTTCTGTTCTCCTCCATCATGTTCTTTTCTATTCCATTCCTCAGGTCCTGCAAGACAGGAGGGATTGAGTCATATTCTATTGAATTCTGTTCTTTTTCATCTGTTCTGTCCCATTCTAGTCTTTATCCTGTTCTATTCTATTTAATTTTGTTCTATTCTATTATTTTCCGTTCTGTTTTGTTTCCGTCCTATTCTGTTCAATTAAATTCTATTCTTTCTTTAAATCTGTTCTGTTTCATCCCCATTCTATTCTGTTGTGCCATACAGTTTTTTTCTTTGTGTGTTTTGTTCTGTTCATTGTTAGTGCCTCAGTAACCAAGATATTTGTTTGTAAAGATTACTTTTTTAAATGACATTGCTACAAATGCTTTTGAATTAAGTTGTTTATCTTTTGGGGAAAAAGTTGTTTCTTGCAATACACACATTCTTGCACTAGCTGTATCACATCTACCTTTGTAAATAACATTTATTTTGATTTTTGAATCGTGTTTATTTTATTGCAGAATGCAATGATAAAAGCAGCATCCAAAAAATAAACAATACAATCAAATAATTAAAAAAGATGCAAATTAAATAAACTGCTTTACAATTTCCAGGTAAAGTAGGTATGCCTAAAAACAGCAAGTAAGAATTTGAATAATCACATGAAAAAAATAAAACCGCATATATTTCACTGTATGACGTACTCGGGTTCTTATATTAGGCTAGTAATGCAGATGCTTCACATTCACTTAAGACAAAACCACCTGTTTATGTGAACCCTAACTTGTGTGTTTTTGACACTTTAAAATAAATGCAATAAGAC
>NC_137100.1:68157620-68225120 GCF_949357685.1 Gobio gobio | reverse complement strand
ACTTTTGGACATTATGGGAAAGTTACTTTTGGACATTACGGGGAAAGTTACTTTTGGACATTATGGGAAAGTTACTTTTGGACATTATGGGAAAGTTACTTTTGGACATTATGGGAAAGTTACTTTTGGACATTATGGGGAAATTACTTTTTGACATTATGGGGAAAGTTACTTTTGGACATTATGGGAAAGTTACTTTTGGACATTTTGGGAATGTTACTTTTGGACATTATGGGAATGTTACTTTTAGACATTATGGGAATGTTAGTTTTGGACATTATGGGAAAGTTACTTATGGGAAAGTTACTTTTGGACATTATGGGAAAGTTACTTATGGGAAAGTTACTTTTGGACATTATGGGAAAGTTACTTTTTGACATCATGGGAAAGTTACTTTTGGACATTATGGGAAAGTTACTTTTGGACATTATGGGAAAGTTACTTTTGGACATTATGGGAATGTTACTTTTGAACATTATAGGGAAATTACTTTTGGACATTATGGGGAAATTACTTTTGGACATTATGGGGAAATTACTTTTGGACATTATGGGAAAGTTACTTTTGGACATTATGGGGAAATTACTTTTGGACATTATGGGGAAATTACTTTTGGACATTATGGGAAAGTTACTTTTGGACATTATGGGAAAGTTACTTTTGGACATTATGGGGAAATTACTTTTGGACATTATGGGGAAATTACTTTTGGACATTATGGGAAAGTTACTTTTGGACATTATGGGAAAATTACTTTTGGACATTATGGGGAAATTACTTTTGGACATTATGGGAAAGTTACTTTTGGACATTATGGGGAAATTACTTTTGGACATTATGGGAAATTACTTTTGGACATTATGGGAAAGTTACTTTTGGACATTATGGGGAAATTACTTTTGGACATTATGGGGAAATTACTTTTGGACATTATGGGGAAATTACTTTTGGACATTATGGGGAAATTACTTTTGGACATTATGGGGAAATTACTTTAGGACATTATGGGGAAATTAATTTTGGACATTATGGGAAAGTTACTTTTGGACATTATGGGGAAATTACTTTTGGACATTATGGGAAATTACTTTTGGACATTATGGGAAAGTTACTTTTGGACATTATGGGGAAATTACTTTTGGACATTATGGGAAATTACTTTTGGACATTATGGGGAAATTACTTTTGGACATTATGGGAAATTACTTTTGGACATTATGGGAAAGTTACTTTTGGACATTATGGGGAAATTACTTTTGGACATTATGGGAAAGTTACTTTTGGACATTATGGGGAAATTACTTTTGGACATTATGGGGAAATTACTTTTGGACATTATGGGGAAATTACTTTTGGACATTATGGGTAAATTACTTTTGGACATTATGGGAAAGTTACTTTTGGACATTATGGGGAAATTACTTTTGGACATTATGGGAAATTACTTTTGGACATTATGGGGAAATTACTTTTGGACATTATGGGAAATTACTTTTGGACATTATGGGAAAGTTACTTTTGGACATTATGGGGAAATTACTTTTGGACATTATGGGAAATTACTTTTGGACATTATGGGAAAGTTACTTTTGGACATTATGGGAAATTACTTTTGGACATTATGGGGAAATTACTTTTGGACATTATGGGGAAATTACTTTTGGACATTATGGGAAATTACTTTTGGACATTATGGGAAATTACTTTTGGACATTATGGGAAAGTTACTTTTGGACATTATGGGGAAAGTTACTTTTGGACATTATGGGGAAATTACTTTTGGACATTATGGGGAAATTACTTTTGGACATTATGGGAAATTACTTTTGGACATTATGGGAAATTACTTTTGGACATTATGGGAAAGTTACTTTTGGACATTATGGGGAAATTACTTTTGGACATTATGGGAAAGTTACTTTTGGACATTATGGGGAAATTACTTTTGGACATTATGGGGAAATTACTTTTGGACATTATGGGGAAATTACTTTTGGACATTATGGGTAAATTACTTTTGGACATTATGGGAAAGTTACTTTTGGACATTATGGGGAAATTACTTTTGGACATTATGGGAAATTACTTTTGGACATTATGGGGAAATTACTTTTGGACATTATGGGAAATTACTTTTGGACATTATGGGAAAGTTACTTTTGGACATTATGGGGAAATTACTTTTGGACATTATGGGAAATTACTTTTGGACATTATGGGAAAGTTACTTTTGGACATTATGGGGAAATTACTTTTGGACATTATGGGGAAATTACTTTTGGACATTATGGGTAAATTACTTTTGGACATTATGGGGAAATTACTTTAGGACATAATGGGAAAGTTACTTTTGGACATTATGGGGAAATTACTTTTGGACATTATGGGGAAATTACTTTTGGACATTATGGGGAAATTACTTTTGGACATTATGGGAAAGTTACTTTTGGACATTATGGGGAAATTACTTTAGGACATTATGGGAAAGTTACTTTTGGACATTATGGGAAAGTTACTTTTGGACATTATGGGTAAATTACTTTTGGACATTATGGGGAAATTACTTTTGGACATTATGGGGAAATTACTTTTGGACATTATGGGAAAGTTACTTTTGGACATTATGGGGAAATTACTTTTGGACATTATGGGGAAATTACTTTTGGACATTATGGGGAAATTACTTTTGGACATTATGGGGAAATTACTTTTGGACATTATGGGGAAATTACTTTTGGACATTATGGGGACATTATGGGGAAATTACTTTTGGACATTATGGGGAAATTACTTTTGGACATTATGGGGAAATTACTTTTGGACATTATGGGGAAATTACTTTTGGACATTATGGGGAAATTACTTTTGGACATTATGGGGAAATTACTTTTGGACATTATGGGGAAATTACTTTTGGACATTATGGGGAAAGTAACTTTTGGACATTATGGGGAAATTACTTTTGGACATTATGGGGAAAGTAACTTTTGGACATTATGGGGAAATTACTTTTGGACATTATGGGGAAATTACTTTTGGACATTATGGGGAAATTACTTTTGGACATTATGGAAAAGTTACTTTTGGACATTATGGTAAGCAAAATAATCTTGTTTTTTGTTTGAATTAAGATTATTTTTCTTACCCCATTGGCAGATTATTTTTCTTATTTTAAGCAAAAACTCCCTTAATTTTGAGTTATTTCCCCCCAAAACAAGACAAACACTTTTGCTTGTCTAGTAAATGCTTCTTAATGTAAGATTAATGTAAGATTTTTTAGATATTTGGACTGAAAACAAGACAAAAATACTCAGTAAGAGAAGCATTTTTTTGGTGTGTGCCGGAGTGTGTGTGGTAATGCTGGGCATCTGCTCTCTGCAGGTTCGTGACGGACGCCCTCCTGCTGGAGGAAATGATGTCAGATCCTCTCCTGCGCCAGTACGGGGTTCTGGTCATCGATGAGGCTCAGGAGCGGACCGTGGCCACTGATGTCCTGCTGGGGCTCCTGAGGGACGTGTGCCAGCAGCGCCACGACCTCCGCGTGCTGGTGCTCACCGCGCCCGCCTCCGCCCACACCTTCGCCAGCTTCCTGGGAGAGGGCGTTCCTCACCTCAGCCTTCCCTCGCCCGCCGGCCCCACTGAGGTCCTGTACCGGGACCCGCCCGCGGGACGCCACCTGGCCACCGCTTCCTGTCACATGATCCTGGATCTGCACCGCAGGGGAGAGGAAGGAGACATTCTAGTGTTCCTTCCCAGCGTGCAGGTGTGTAATGCTGCCTTCACACCGGACGCGATTCGCGCGAGTGATTTACATGTTGAGTCAATGTAGAGACGCATTTGGCAGCGCGATTCACGCGATTGAGGCGACGAGATTTGCGCGATTGAGGTGGCGCGAATGACGCAAATTGAGCTTTCACTCTTTTTAAGCGATTCGCGCGAGTGATTTACATGTTAAGTTAAGTATTGTGTCACAAAATGTAGTTTTAAGAGTTGTTCAGTCGAGAATGTAGTGGTTTAAAGCTCAAATCGGTGGTTTATTTGTAAAGAAAGCTCCTATTTACAGGGAGTGCAGAATTATTAGGCACGTTGATTTTCTGATCATATTTTTTTTCCAGGCACATTTGATCAATTCCAAACCACAGTAATCCCAATAACTACTATTGATTTAGTATTTAATAATGTATAAGTGATATATAATTGTTCATGAAGGCTGGAAATGAAAATCACCTTATATTCAGGTGTGCAGAATTATTAGGCATGTTTTCTTTTACAGATAAATTGAGCCAAAAAAGAGATTTAACTCAGACTGAAAAGTCAAAAAGTATTAAATGCCCATGAGAAGGATGCAATACTAATGCAATACTAGACATTGCAGTTAAGGCGTGACCATTGGACAGTGAAATGCTCGTTGGGTCAGCAGGATCTGACAAAAACAGGTGGTGAAGAAAAGACACCTGTTAACTGCAAAAGAATGAAGAATTAAGGTGAAGAATTAAGGGTGAAACCATCAGGAACCCTTTAGTCTCCAGCGCCACCATTTTCCAGAGCTGAACCTACCTGGAGTGCAGGTGTCAGGATCTCAGAGACTTCAGTTAGGTAAAGAATCCTAAAAAATGACCCCCACTAGATAAGAATCACAAGCTGAAGTGTTGTAAAATACATGAAGAAGGTTTTTTTATAGGCTTTATGGACAGATAGGTTGAGAGTGACTCTTGAAGGACCAGCACCACATCCTCTAGTACCACTGTTTGAAGAATTCATCTTCCAGAATCTGCCAGTACGTTTTGGGAGTTCATTTTAGTCCATCCTGAAGTCCGTTTTGCAGAGATGGACTAAAAATGAACTCCCAAAACGTACTCGTAAAAGGGCCCGCGAATCGCTCAAGTTGAAAAATCTGAACTTTGGCGGATATTTCGCTCCGCGTTAACCAATCAGGAGCTTGCTCTAGTAGTGACAACAATGAGGAGAAAATCTGTATATTAATATCTGGTTCAGACAATATGATTATCACTGTGATAACATTAAATGACATGAAACACAACACAGTCTCTTTTTGTTAAATGCAAGTTTATGTTTGATCAATAATACAAAAGTATAAGTAAAAGCTATAAGAAGCTACACATGAAATAAAGCAAACAATTCAGTCAAACATTCAAAGTCAGCGCTAGTCGGCTAACGTAACAACTGCAGCGTACAGTTATAGCCTAAAGATATAAAGTAATGAAACTTCTCTTTGCCTTCAGTCTAAACGATTCGCCAGGGAACAAATTATAGATCCATGAGAGCAAAGATCGGCCATTACAAGACGAATTATATCTGGAGCCGCCACAGAGACATCAGAGCCAGCGGCAGAAGAACTGGCTGAGGAAAGGCTGATCTCACCGGGTTAATGAGCGCCGCTGATCCACTGGAGCTCACACACACACACACACACACACACACACACACACACACACACACACACACACACACACACACACACACACACACACACACACACACACACACACACACACACACACACCAGATCACATGTTCAAATAGGCACTCGTTATATAAATAAACCACTGATTTGAGCTTTAAACAACTACATTATCGACTGAAAAAGTCTTAAAACTCCGTTTTGTCACACATTAACAGTAGATTTTAACAAATAAAGACGTGTAAACACAGCCCATGTCAGACATTTCTCACTGAGACGAGCCGCTGGCAGAAGCTCCGCCCATGAGGAGAATCACGTCTGTTGTGCTGCGAATGTCACGCGCGATTGAAGCGAGTAAACTCAACATGTTCAAGCGTCCAACTTCACGCGAATCGCGTCCGGTGTGAACGCCACATTAGGTTTAAGGGAAAATTACACTTAAGGTGCTTTATGCAACTGGGCACAGGTCTTAAAAGTGCCTTCAGAAACCCTGTGTGTGTGTGGTTTCACTCCTCATTTGACCCACACACACACATGAACTCCTTTTGTCAACAGTGTCACGCCTCCCTCAGTCCCTTGAGCAAAGTGAGATCGAGTTCACAGGTCAAATATTGATGATATTTAAAGGCGAACCCAAGGCTGCTGTTGTGTTTGTCAGGAGATCCAGGAGTGCGGTGCGGCGCTGGAGAAGGAGTGTGTGTCTCTGAGCGCTCAGCTGTCTCCTCTGCGTGTGATGGAGCTGTGCGCTGCGGGCGGAGGCTCGTGGCAGGAGCTGTACGACAGCGAGCGGGCGGAGGAGCAGGCGGAGCAGGTGGAGCAGGAGGAGCAGGTGGAGCAGGAGGCTCCAGCTCACAGGCGCAGGGTTGTCCTCACCGACGTCCTGGGAGAGGCGGCCTTCTCCCTCCCCAACATCAGATACGTCATCGACACCGGCGTACAGCTGAAGACCGTGAGTCAGCAGAGTGTGTGTGTGTGTGTGGTGACGCGTGAAGCCTTGTTTATACTCGCCGCGGCCGCAAGAGCGCGAGGCAAAAATGAGGTCAACGCGGAGGGGGCGGTCTCGCGCGTTGGCTCCGCAAGAGCCCATTTCGCCTGGCGGTGCGCAGCGCATTTTTTGTAACTCCGCGCGCACCTCCGCATTCGAAGATGTACGATTTTGAGGCGACTTTGTCCGAGCTGGTGCGTCAGTACCGGCACATTTATGACCCTTCCATGAGGGATCATCGCGACAGCCAGATGGCACAGAATTCATGGAAAGTTTGCATTGATGGGCATCCATCCGTCCAACCATCCATTCCTTTTGTGAATAGGACTTTAGAATTTGCATTAAGCACCCAGTTTGCACTTGTCTTAAGTAACTGCTTACATTTTCAAAATGAGCCTACATTAACTGAAATAGAACCTTTGATAAAATAAGGCATGTTTTATAAAAAGTAACTGTACAAAGAGGCTTCATTTAGTACATTAGTTTACAAGACACTTTCTACAGCATTTATTGTGCTTGTTTAGTGTTAATTTCAGAATGTAGAAACAAAATCAGAAATTAGTTGTCATCTTCAGTTAATGCACTGTGAACTAATATAGTTAAAATATAGTATATATATATTAGTATAAAAACCATCTGCAAAATTTGGGGGAATGTACTTGTACTACGATCAACGAAACTGTGGTCGAGCCCAACTTGTAATTGTAGCCAACACATTTTTGGTTACTGCCAGACGCAAGAACACGTAGTGTGACGGCCAGTCTCTCTTGTAAAGTTACGGGGCTCATGTGGGTTTGTTTATGTTCCACGAACGGTTTGCGGGACGCCATGTTCACCGGTTCCGGTAAACTACTTCTTCGCTCCTGCTTTCGACGGATTTAAGAACAATTACTCCAAGTTGCCCCCTGTCGTTTCACAGAATACTACAACGGCGCGCGCGTCGACTATAAACGCCTCGTCCGTTTGGGGGAGGAGCGCGCGCAGTTAGCGGAGCTCGCGCTGCGGAGCCAGGCGCGAGTATAACCGGGGCTTGAGGCTCAGTGTTGTTCACTCTGCTGTTCCTCCACAGATCTACAACCCACAGATCCGAGCGGATTCACAGCTTCAGCAGCCAATCAGCCGTCAGCAGGCGGACACACGAGCCCAGAGGGTCAACAGCCGACTGCCCGGTGCGGAAATCAACACCTTATGACACCCTCTAATATCATTATTGAGAAAATCAGTTATCAATAACGCACACAGTGGACACTGGTGTTGATTCCGCTCAGCTGAATGACGTGTGTGTGTGTGTGTGTTCTAGGGCTGCACGATTAATCAAAATCGAACCGCAATCGTGATTTGGCTTATGTGCGATTATGAAAGCGCAAAGGTTGCGATTTTAATGAAATAAATAAATGCCCAGTGTGTCAGTGAAGAGCTGCTCTGTGATCAGTAAACGCTGCTCCGTCTGAAAGCACTGCGAGTTTGAGCAACATCTGTCAAACATCTTCACAAACTAGAAATGTGAAGCGTTCATAAACATGTTGTCCAACCAAATACAACGTTTAATAACATGTTATAACTCTCTTCATATAGTCAGTCAAGCTGATGTGGCGTCTTATCACAGAATGTCAATCAGCACTGAATACTTTATTATTATGAAAATACCCCAGAAGGCTTGAAGAACTCAGTACACCATATCTTGTCGCATTCGTGTGTTTATTATCTTCATGTTTAATCCGTCAAAGCGTTTCTATCTTCGTTTTATTCAGCTACAGCGCTATAGCTTCATATTAGGGATTTCCTGAAAACAAACGATTACTTCTCTGGCACAAATGTGGCGTTTCTGCTCGAGGGCGCCCTCTGGCCTCCAGTATGAATGACACTTTAGGGTAGAAAATAAGAAAAATAAAACTTCTCTCTAAATAAATTTATATGACAATCCATATGTTTTTCTTCAATGTACAGGAGTTTTAATCCCCACAGTGGATGCATAAGAGGCTCATATTTCATATTAAAGACAGACTTTAAGAAATTGATATCACAGATAAAAAGCACAGATTTGTATAATAATAATTGTTTTTTACAATAAATCTTTAGACCTTTTCTAATGATTTTTAGTCATATGCTGTCTGCATACTAACAGGTAACCCATCATTTTTAGCTTTCTGTAAAATTATTATTATACTGTTATATTTATTCTTAAATGCTCTATTTTAATTTTTTAATAATGAATGTTATTGTAATAGTAATATTTCTATTTTTATTTAGCAATAATAATAATCATAATTATTAGTCACATTAATATATAAACACAAAATGTTATATACACACTTTTCATTTGTAAAAATTAATAAATAATAATCGCATTTTAAATCGCAATCACAATTTTAACCAGAATAATCGCAATTAGATATTTTCCCCAAATCGTGCAGCCCTAGTGTGTTCATGGGTCATGTGACAGTGGGCTGTGTTGTGCCGCAGGTGTGTGTTTCCGGCTGTACTCTCAGCTGGTGTATGAGCAGATGCCCGCCTCTCGATGCCCAGCGGTGGCAGAAGCCAACCTCAGCCACCTGGTGCTGCTCCTCAAGAGGCTGGACATCGCAGACATGGGCCAGTGCAAGTTCCTGGACCGGCCAGGTCAGAGTTCAGACGGCAGATCTACAGCTGACCTCATGATTCACAGCCAGGGCTCATTTTGACAGCAAATTCTGATTTAGTTTTAGTCCTAGTCTTTTGACTAAAATGCCATTTAGTTTTAGTCATATTTTAGTCGCCGGAATTTAGTCTAGTGTTAGTCTCCTAAAATCTAATGAGTTTAGTTAAATTGTAATACATTAAGCGTTTAAGCGTCACATAACCGACTGTCACTCGTACATTTTGACATCATTTTGTTTTTGACATTAAATATACACGAAAGAGCTCAATTCACTTTTTTAAAAACATCTATATAGTTTTTATAACTTTGTATTTCTGTTTTAGTTAGTATATCAGGTTAAGCTAAAGCTTCAACTAAGTTTGTTTATTTATTTTTTAATTTCAGTTAACATTTATTTAATTTCAAGTAATGAAGATTTTTTTAATGGTTTTAGTGAACTATTATAACCCTGATGCTTTATTGAATATGTGACTAATACTGGTCTTTCCTCCTGACTATGAATTAAATGGGAATTAATTAAATACAGTTTATTGTGTAAGCAAAAACGAATATATAATGCGTGACTTTTAATTATAAACAAGCTGGAAATACACATGACTCTTATTTTGAAATCTGCGCCTCTATTGCAGTTGCAGGAGCTCATTCAAGTTCAGGAGATAAATATGCATCGTTACAACCGTCTAAAACATATTACTATATAAACATCGTAAAGTAAACACTGTCATTATTCATCAGCATTAGTTCATAAACACTGGTCTGGCATAAATGTGTGTTATTGACTTATTGTGAGCCTGTAGAAGCGCAACAACGCTGTGTTTTCCAGCAGTTAGATCAGTTCAGATCAAATGTGTGCATCTGTTACACTGGACATCAGTTCTGACCCCATCTCTGCCCTAATCCACCCTCACTAACATTTCAGTCTCATTTTTATTTGTTGACGAAAATGACAGTTGATTCTCGTCATAGTTTTTGTCATCCAACACTAGTTTTTGTTTAGTTATCGTCTCGTTAGGTCAGTGAAGAAAGGCTGTTGAGCGAAGTTTCCCAGCAGCCCCTGATTGTGTGTGTTTGTGCAGCTCCAGAGGCGCTGATGCAGGCCCTGGAGGATCTGGATTATCTGGCGGCTCTGGATGACGACGGGAATCTGTCCGAGGTGGGGATCATCATGTCTGAGCTTCCCCTGGAGCCGCCACTGGCCAAAGCTCTGATCGCGTCCTGCGAGTTCGACTGTGTGAGCGAGCTCTTGACCATCGCCGCCATGCTGACCGGTAACACTCACAGATGATGAGCCTGTTGTGAACTGTTCTCTTCTAAAGTGTAGGAAACTCAGAAGATGAAGACCAGGAGACTTCGGGATCAAACAGAAGTTATTCTTTTAATGAGAACTCTCTGTGCTGCAGGTCGTCCGAAAACAGTCTGATTTAACAGTACAAAATAATGCAATTTATCTACATTTCAGGGGGAGGGGTTATACAGCAGGGGGAGGGGTTATACAGCAGGGGGAGGGGTTATAGAGCAGGGGGGAGGGGTTATACAGCAGGGGGAGGGGTTATACAGCAGGGGGGAGGGGTTATTATACAGCAGGGGGGAGGGGTTATACAGCAGGGGGAGGGGTTATACAGCAGGGGGAGGGGTTATACAGCAGGGGGAGGGGTTATACAGCAGGGGGAGGGGTTATACAGCAGGGGAGGAGACATTCAAAATAGAGACACACCCCAAACATTCCTGTCTCATCAGCCGTAATTCAATCAGCATAACAGTGTCATTCAAACGCAGAGATGCTAATCCAATCACTCAGGCAGTATTGCTCTAAACATGGTAAATAGTCAGGAAGTGCATAAAGACAAAAGACTTAATGTCTCAAACACTTACACAGCCTCTCCTTAGAATTTCCTCAAGTTTACTTCAAAATGTAAAACACAAATATAGATAATGTTTTCAGTTATATTCTATTACATTGGAACCTAGATATAACAGTGTATAAATTTGTAATCCCACAACCCTCGCTTGAGGACTGATTCACACACGGGTGTCCTGACGTGTGTGTGTGTGTGTGTGTGTGTGTGTGTGTGTGTGTGTGTGTGTTTGATGACTTCCAGCTCCGCCGTGCTTCATCACTCCGCCGGCTAATAAAGAGGAGGCGGCTGCCACACACAGACGGCTCCTTCTGCATCCGGACGGAGATCACATGACCCTCATCAACATCTACAACGCGTATCTGCAGCGTGAGTGAAACTAGGACGTGTACCGTTACACCCATAGATATACATCATAAAGGCTAGATGTCTCGTCCGCTCCTGGCGGCCATCTTGTCTCACTCAGCTCGCTCACTCATTGTGTTTTAATGGTGTGTACTTTTTAAATAACCATAACTTGCTCAATTTTCTACCAATTTTCACCAAGTTTGGTTTGTTATAAACGTCAGAGATGTAGTTATGACACTGCATACTTCAAGCATCCAGACTTATAGCCACGTTAATAACGTTTGTAAGAAACCAAACCATTTGTAAATCCGTCAGGATTTCAGCGAGATAAGAGTATTTGTGTTCAGATCACTCGCCTTACATCAGAGCCCGCCAGAAAGCTGGCCTGTGACAAAATGGCCGCCGGTGATGACGTCAGAGACTCCGCCCTAAGACATCTAGCCTTTATTATGTATATCTATGACATCAGAGCCCGCCAGAAAGCTTGCCTGTGACAAAATGGCCGCCGGTGATGACGTTAGAGACTCCGCCCTAAGACATCTGGCCTTTATTATGCATATCTATGGTTACACCCCTAGTAGAAACGGATGTGTCTGTGTCTCCTCAGATAATGAAGACGAGATCTGGTGCAGGACGAACTTCCTGAACGCCTCTGCGCTGCGATTGGCTGTGGTGATTAGGGCGGAGCTACTGGAGGTGATGCAGCGAATCGAGCTGCCCGTGTCTCCTCCCGCCTTCGGTTGCCAGGATAACAGCACCAATATAAAGAGAGCTCTGATATCCGGCTTCTTCCTGAAGGTGACGCTCACAATGCTGGACTCTGATTGGCTGACAGAGGTTCTACACTGCAAAAAAATGCTTTTCTTACTTATGGTGCGTTCACACCGGACGCGATTCACGCGAGTGATTTACATGTTAAGTCAATGCAGAGACGCGCAATGGCATTCTGCGGCGCGAATTGAGCGTTTTGAACGCACAAATCGCTCAAGTTGAAAAATCTGAACTTTGCCGGATATTTCGCGCCGCGGTAACCAATCAGGAGCTTGCTCTAGTAGTGACAACAATGAGGAGAAAATATGTATATTAATATCTGGTTCAGACAATATGATTATCACTGTGATAACATTAAATAACAAGAAACACAACCCAGTCTCTTTTTGTTAAATGCAAGTTTATGTTTGATCAATAATACAAAAGTATAAGTAAAAGCTATAAGAAGCTACACATGAAATAAAGCAAACAATTCAGTCAAACATTCAAAGTCAGCGCTAGTCGGCTAACGTAACAACTGCAACGTACAGTTATAGCCTAAAGATATAAAGTAATGAAACTTCTCTTTGCCTTCAGTCTAAACGATTCGCCAGGGAACAAATTATAGATCCATGAGAGCAAAGATCGGCCGTTACAAGACGAATTATATCTGGAGCCGCCACAGAGACATCAGAGCCAGCGGCAGAAGAACTGGCTGAGGAAAGGCTGATCTCACCGGGTTAATGAGCGCCGCTGATCCACTGGAGCTCACACACACACACACACACACACACACACACACACACACACACACACACACACACACACACACACACACACACACACACACACCACAGAGACATCAGAGCCAGCGGCAGAAGAACTGGCTGAGGAAAGGCTGATCTCACCGGGTTAATGAGCGCCGCTGATCCACTGGAGCACACACACACACACACACACACACACACACACACACACACACCACAGAGACATCAGAGCCAGCGGCAGAAGAACTGGCTGAGGAAAGGCTGATCTCACCGGGTTAATGAGCGCCGCTGATCCACTGGAGCTCACACACACACACACACACACACACACACACACACACACACACACACACACACACACACACACACACACACACACACACACACACACACACACACACACACCAGATCACATGTTCAAATAGGCACTCTTTATATAAATAAACCACTGATTTGAGCTTTAAACAACTACATTATCAACTGAAAAAGTCTTAAAACTACGTTTTGTCACACATTAACAGTAGATTTGAACAAAATAAAGACGTGTAAACACAGCCCATGTCAGACATTTCTCACTGAGACGAGCCGCTGGCAGAAGCTCCGCCCATGAGGAGAATCACGTCTGTTGTGCCGCGAATGTCACGCGCGATTGAAGCGAGTAAACTCAACATGTTCAAGCGTCGTGCGAATCGTGTCCGGTGTGAACGCCACATTAGTATTTTTGTCTTGTTTCTAGTCCAAACATCTAAAAATTCTTAAAACAAGAAGCATTTACTAGCCAAATAAAAATTATTGTCTTGTTTTGGGGGGAAATAACTCAAAATTAAGGGAGTTTTTGCTTAAAATTAGCAAAATAATCTGCCAATGGGGTAATTAAAAAAAAGTGTGATCAGTCTTATGTCTGATGTCCAGGTGGCTCATGATGTTGATGGTGCGGGGAACTATCTGCTGCTCACACACCGGCATGTGGCTCACCTCCACCCGTTCTCCTCCTACATCTGCCGCCGGCCACGCCCTGCTCCGCCCAGCTGGGTGCTGTACCACGACTTCACCATCTCACACGACAACTGCATCTGCATCGTGTCTGAGATACACCCGCAGATGTGAGTATGAGCACCTGTGTGTGTGACCGTGAGATGTGTGTGTGTTGTAGGTTGGTGGAGCTGGTGTGTGTGTGACCGTGAGATGTGTGTGTGTGTGTGTGTGTGTGTGTGTGTGTGTGTGTGTGTGTGTGTGTGTGTGTGTGTGTGTGTGTTGTAGGTTGGTGGAGCTGGCGCCTCAGTATTACCTGGGGAATCTTCCGCCCAGCGACGGCCGGGATCTACTGACGGGCCTCAGACTGAGTCTCTTCCCTCCGGATGAGCAGGACACACACACTCAGGACAGACACGAGGAAGCGGACGACGAGTCCAGCGCAGACACATGCAGCGTCCAGTGACACACACACACACACACACACACACACACACTCACTCAGGACAGACACGAGGAAGCGGACGACGAGTCCAGCGCAGACACATGCAGCGTCCAGTGACACACACACACACACACACACACTCAGGACAGACACGAGGAAGCGGACGACGAGTCCAGCGCAGACACATGCAGCGTCCAGTGACACACACACACACACACACACACACACACACACACACACACACACACACACACACACACACACACTCAGGACAGACATGAGGAAGCGGACGACGAGTCCAGCGCAGACACATGCAGCGTCCAGTGACACACACACACACACACACACACACACACACACACACACACTCAGGACAGACACGAGGAAGCGGACGACGAGTCCAGCGCAGACACATGCAGCGTCCAGTGACACACACACACACACACACACACACACACACACACACACACACTCAGGACAGACATGAGGAAGCGGACGACGAGTCCAGCGCAGACACATGCAGCGTCCAGTGACACACACACACACACACACACACACACACACACACACACTCAGGACAGACACGAGGAAGCGGACGACGAGTCCAGCGCAGACACATGCAGCGTCCAGTGACACACACACACACACACACACACACACACACTCAGGACAGACACGAGGAAGCGGACGACGAGTCCAGCGCAGACACATGCAGCATCCAGTGACACACACACACACACACACTCACTCAGGCCGCGGTGCAATGAAGAACTCCAGACGTCAGTCTCACAGGAGCTCCGTTTGCTCTTGCTGTAATTTACATACTATAAAATATATATTTATATATATTTTTAATAGTAAATATAAAGACACAATTGTGGATCAAGAAAGGGAAGCGAGTCTAGCAAACTCACTATCAGCTTCCTGCAGCCAATCAGATGAAGCGCAATCATGCCCAATCACATGACTACTACAGTCCAATCAGTGATGAATGTGCTTTTACTCGCTCGTCTGTTATTGGACACTCTCTCTCTCTCTCTCTCTCACACACACACACACACACACAATTATCTTGCAGTGCTGACATTCAGTTCATATTTCACACTTCAGACTTTTTTCTCAGATTTCTTTTCTTCTGAGAATGATTTTAACTCAGAACTCCAGAAAAAAAGTCAGAAGTGTGAGATGTAAACTTGGAATTCCAGGAAAAAACTCACAAATCCGGGTAAAAAATCAGAATTATGGGAAAAACCTCAAAATTATGGGAAAAAGTCAAATTTGTGAGATATAAACTCAGAATAATGGGAATATGGGTCAAAGACGAGACGTCACAATTTTGGTGTCCGCATCAAATTATGTTTACAAAAGTCATTTTATATACAGAAAAAACATGTTAATGCAAGTAAACTGTCTACTTCACTATTTCAAATAACTTTTGTCAAAATAAAATGTCAACATTTAGGGAAAATAAAGTTCCAAAGTGTAAAATTGTCAATCAGCGTTATTACATCTTTAAATAAATGTATAAAATAACAAGTAAAAATATATTTGTTTTCTTGGCATGTTCAAATATGTGTTGGCTGTGTGATATTTAAAGGACTGTGTCTTATTTAAATAACCAGGGGACTCTTGTCCTGAAAATCCCGTTTGTAAGAGATCATTCAGTGTAACAGGATCAAGAAGCCCTTCTGAAATCATATCATAAACAGATCTGTGACATCATCATAAGGCCTTGAAGACCATGTGGAGAAAAGTGAATTCATCTCTGAAATATTTGATAATTCCACCTTTTCATGATGTGGTATGCTAAGGTACAAAACCGCACGTCATTCAGTGAAATGCCAAAAAAACATTTATATTGTTAGAATTTTAAAAAAATAAGTAGATGTTGTGAATAATTGTGAAACAAAATCTCATAATATAAGATAAAAAGTCAAATTATGAGAAGTTGACATGGACAGTCATAATTTAAACTTTTTATCTCATAATTATGATTTGATATGTCATCATTTAAATGTTTGTCATTATTTTGACTGTCAATTTCAACTTGATCTATAATTATGACCTTTTATCTCATCGTTGAGTTAGTCATAATTTCGACTTCTCATTATTGACTGTCAATCTCATAATTAGGTCATGAATTTTTAAGTAATAATTTAGACTTTTTATCTCATAATTATGACTTAGTATGTCATGACTTAAGTAATAATTTAGACTTTTTATCTCATAATTATGACTTAGTATGTCATGACTTAAGTAATAATTTAGACTTTTTATCTCATAATTATGACTTAGTATGTCATGACTTAAGTAATAATTTAGACTTTTTATCTCATAATTATGACTTAGTATGTCATGACTTAAGTAATAATTTAGACTTTATCTCATAATTATGGCCTTTTATCTCATAATTATGGCCTTTTATCTCATAATTATAACTAAGTATGTCATGACTTAAGTAATAATTTAGACATTATCTCATAATTATGACCTTTTATCTCATAATTATGACCTTTTATCTCATAATTATGGCCTTTTATCTCATAATTATAACTAAGTATGTCATGACTTAAGTAATAATTTAGACATTATCTCATAATTATGGCCTTTTATCTCATAATTATGACCTTTTATCTCATAATTATGACTTTGTATGTCATGACTTAAGTAATAATTTAGACATTATCTCATAATTATGACCTAGTGTCATGACTTAAGTAATTATGAGATAAAAGGTCATAATTATGAGTCAAAATTATTACATGATCTTTTATCTCATCATTTACTGTCATACTTTAGAGTTATCTCACAATTGAGTTGGTCATAATTTCAGCTTTTTGTCATAATTTTGACAGTACGTCAATTTCACTTTGACTCATTGCCTTATGTTGCAGAACTGGGCTTCCACACGCTGGATTCTGATTGGCTGTCGGTGTAGTTATCATTATGATTGTGCAGTTCTCCTAGAGAAAGATTATTAAAGCATTAGTTATGATGTCCAGATTCCCTGTGTTTCGCCATCACAAACGCTCCTCACTTCCCATGATCCTCTGGGGTGATGTCCTGAACGTGTGTTTGAATGCTATAGTGTGTTTTTGTATTTTTCTACATCTCTCTCTGTTTTGTGTGAACTCTTGTGATTTGAATACACTGGAAACTTTGAACACTAATTAAAGTTGTGGAGGTTTTGACTCAGTGTATCACAGGTGTGTGTGTGTGTGTGTGTGTGTGTGTGTGTGTGTAAATCAGCGGGTAACACATGACGAGACGCTGCAGAAGAGTCAGATTTATTCAAGCCTTGGACAACAGATGAAGCTTTAGAACATCAGATCAAGGCCACACACACACACTCCTGCTCTTGATGATGATGTCCTCCGGCCGGCCGTGGACACGAGGGAACGCCGTCATGCTGAAGCCAGGAACCGCTGGATCTAGAGTCATCAGAACCGCTGGATCTAGAGTCATCAGAACCGCTGGATCTAGAGTCATCAGAACCGCTGGATCTATCTGGGTCAGCCCAGGCTCGCTTCACTTCTTCTTGGGTTTGGCCTCCAGCGGCTGCCCGATCTCCTTCCCTCTGAGCTTCAGACCTGAGGGACAACACAACCAGAGCTGGAGTAACTACACAACACAACCAGAGCTGGAGTAACTACACAACACAGCCAGAGCTGGAGTAACTACACAACACAACCAGAGCTGGAGTAACTACACAACACAGCCAGAGCTGGAGTAACTACACAACACAGCCAGAGCTGGAGTAACTACACAACACAACCAGAGCTGGAGTAACTACACAACACAGCCAGAGCTGGAGTAACTACACAACACAACCAGAGCTGGAGTAACTACACAACACAGCCAGAGCTGGAGTAACTACACAACACAACCAGAGCTGGAGTAACTACACAACACAGCCAGAGCTGGAGTAACTACACAACACAACCAGAGCTGGAGTAACTACACAACACAGCCAGAGCTGGAGTAACTACACAACACAGCCAGAGCTGGAGTAACTACACAACACAACCAGAGCTGGAGTAACTACACAACACAACCAGAGCTGGAGTAACTACACAACACAGCCAGAGCTGGAGTAACTACACTGACTGAGTATCTGTGCTTTACTCACCACTTTAACCCTCTGGGGTTCTTCATTTCAAATCAAAACAGACAAAAAAACTCACACACACACAAATGAACGCGTGCCATTCCTAAAGCTAATAGTGTTTTTTTTTTGTGTGTGTGTGTGTGAGTTTTTTTGTCTGTTTTGCACTCTTGATGTTTTAGAGATCTTCACTGTTGAGTCTTTTTTTCTGCATTCTGGCTGATTTGTAGATTGTACGCACAAAAAAACTCTGTATTTTCATATTTTTGCCAATTTTCCATTCATTTCCTATGGGGGTCATTTTAGACCCGAAGGTCCTGAGTGTGACTATTTTTTTTTTACGACCACTTAGACTTTTCAAATCCTCTCCCCAATTTTATTGGGTGTTCATATACCAAGTACAAATAAAGTCACCAAGTTTCAGACCATTCCGATGAAGCTACGATTTTTTCAAATAAATAAATAAAACGCTTGGGGTCATTTTTGACCTGAAGAACCCCAGAGGGTTAACTACATTTCTATCAACATCCTCGAAGTGGACAGTCGTTTCTGTAGCAGCTGAAAGTCAGCGGATGATTGTTTTGTTTTGCAGACAGCCCATCAGGATCACTCTGGGAAGTTTCCCAGCATCTTTTAAACACGGATCGGTTTATAGCTAAATGATAGAAGACGGTTCCTCGGCGCAGTGTGTATGAAAGTACATTTCTGTTTTCTGAATAGAAAAGTTTCGTTGGCATTCACTTGACGCATATGTCTCATAAAATGTTCAAATATGTATGAATAAAGCATGAGGAGCGATAGAGAGCTCTGTACGCCTCTCAATACTGCAGACCTGAGCTCTCATTCATGTTTATTCACATATGAAGACAAATCCACACAAAATGATGTCAAAATGTCCATTTTGGTGAGTATTCACATGAAGTTGATTGTCTTAAGTGAGCAGTTGGGAGAATATGGGATGTGTTTCAGCGTATGGGATCTTTTATACAAGTATTTAAATTAGTTTGAGGTATGCTAGCACACCAGTGTTCATTTTGTTGACGAGTCATTTTCGTCATCGACCTTTTATCACTGACGAAAACGAGACGATAACTAAATAAAAACCAGCTTTTAATGACAAAAACTGAGGAAAATCTACTGTCATTTTCGTCAATGGATAAAAACGCGATGAAAATGTGAGTGAGGGATGATTAGGGAAGAGCTCCAGTCAGAACTGATGTCCTGTGTAATGGACGCGCTCATTTGAACTGTAACGTGCGGATCTAACGGCGGGAAAACACGGCGCTGTGGAGCTTCCACAGACTCACGCGACAGCGCCTCAGATCGGCTTAATCAATAAATAACACACATTTATGACAGATCATGTTTATGAACTAATGCTGAGGAATAATGACAGTGTTTACGGTCCCATGTTTATATAGTAATATGATTTAGACGGTTGTAACAACGCATATTTGATCTCCCTCAAACTGAACTGCCTCAGGAAGGCATTTCAAAATAAGAGTCCCGGTGTATTTCCAGCTTGTTTACAATTAAAAGTCGCGCATTATATACACGTTTGGTTACACAATAAACTGTATTCATCTGTATTTAATTCATAGTCAGGAGGAAAGAACTGTATTTAACACATTATTCAATAAAGCATCAGGGTTTTAATAGTTCACTAAAACCATTAAAACAAATTCATTGAAATTAAATAAATGTTAACTGAAAAAAAAAAAAAAAACCTGATATACTAACTAAAACAGAGATACAACATTATAAAAACTATATAGATGGTATTTAAAAAAAAAAAAAAAACAAGTGAATTGAGCTAAATTAAGTGAGTTTTTGCTAAAAACAAGCAAAATAGTAAAAATAATCTTATTCAAGTTTGGGACAGAAAGCAGATTATTTCTCTCACCCCATTGACAGATCATTTGCTTGTTTTAACCTCTTAACAAGCGCCCCATTTTTGTGGAATTTTTTGAAAACGATATACCCAAATGAAAATGTCTGCAGCTCTTAAACCCTATGGTCTATATTCATAAACCTGGTCTTATTTTAAACTAGACACTTGAAATATTGCTACCCAAGAGTCATAATAACTCAAAGTAATATGGGAACAGAGTAATATACATGTAAATATACATGTAAGTGACTCACGTTTTTTGTTTTCACTTAGGGAAAAAAATATTATAATTTAATGTTAAGAGCCTGAAAATAACTTAAATATAAAACTGAATGTCTAATCATGTCATGATTCAAATATGAGGATGATTCTCTCAGTAATGTAGCTTCTGTGAGCTTTTATGTCAAGAAAAGTCTAGGCGTCATTTCAAAAAGGCCATTTATTTCAGAACATTTGCTATTGTAAAGAGTAGTTTTTCATTCAAATAAATCTGCAATAAACTGCAATATACTACTAATTATAATGGATAAACAGTTACTGAAAAACTAAAGCAACTATTTACAGAGATTACAAAGTGTAAAAAACTCATTTAGCTGATGGGAAGCGTCTGTGAGAGACAGCGCGCTCCACTGCAGCTGGCCATGGAGAACGCGCAGCCAGCGCGCAAACAGTATTCACCAAAGCCTACTTACGCAAACTGCGCAAGATAATGCCTTTTGATTGGTTACTAAGTCCATCAATCAAACCTTTGTTGGAAAGGCATTGGCTGGGCACCGAGTGCCTTTATCCAACGAAAACCATGGGCGCAATGATTGACAGCTCACCAAGCCTGTAAGGCACTTCCTCTATATGATGCATCCCAGAAGAGTCTCTGATTGGAGGAGAGAGACGAGGGAGGGTTTAAAATACGTGGGAGAAGCTATTCTAGCAGGGGGAGTTTGCCAGACACGGAATAGAATCGATATTTCATTGAAAATGGACATGATTGATCACGCTAACTCAAAACTCTCTTGCAAACAACGGAGGATTTTTAGTTTTTTCCCTATTTTTTCGTTGTTTTGGATTAAAAAGTGGGATGCATTTTGAAGAGTGGACTCTTACACAGAGATGTATGCGGGTGTTTATTGGATTCGTCCGATCTGATCTGAACGACAGGAGATGAAAGATGAGTAACGCTGATATTATGCTAATGTTTACATGGCCGGTCCTTTAGTGTTTCATTTAACCCTTTCCTCTCTGGTGTATTTATTGCAAAAACAAGTTCAGAACATGAATCTTGAGTGTTTTAGCTTTCAAATGATGCATAGTTTGTGATAGTTGATTGAATATTTTGTATAAAACAAAAGTAGATAAAAGTACACACCCCCCCACTTCCGTCAACCCCCCCGTCCACGAACCGGTGCGGGTTAAGAAGTTAAGCAAAAATTCACTTCATTTTGATCCCCCCCCCCCCCCCCCCAGAAAACAAGAACATGTCATTCACTCATCTAGAAAAATCATCTTGATTTAAAGGTGTGTGTGATTATGATGTGACTTGTTTATCTTTAGCGAGTGTGTTCACTGTTCGAGCATAAACAACATCAGCAAAGTTACGACACAAAGTTATTTTCTTTTACAGAAATCTTGTTTTTTAAAGGAACACGCCACAATTTTTGCACATTTTCCGACTCCTCTAGAGTTAAACAGTTGAGTTTGCCCGTTTTCTGAATCCATTCAGCCGATCTCCGGGTCTGGAGGTAGCACTTTTAGCATTAGCTTAGCATAGATCATTGAATCTGATTAGACCGTTAGCATCTCGCTCAAAACTGTCCAAAAAGTTTCCATATTTCTCCTGTTTAAAACTCGACTCTTCTGTAGTTCCATCGTGTTCTAAGACCGACGTGAAATGAGAAGCTGTGATGTTCTAGGCCGATATGGCAGGAACTATACTCTCATTCCTGCGTAATAATCAAGAGCTGTGAGCCGCCCCATGAGTGCAGCGGCGCAGTGATATTACACAGGCTAACTTCAGTCAACGTGACGACCGGCTCACACAGAGAGCGCTGGGACTATTTTCAGCCGCTGTGTGATATCACTGCGCCGCTGCACTCATGGGGCGGCTCACAGCTCGATTATTACGCAGCTCATTTGCATTTAAAGGGACACACACATACAACGGCATGTTTTTGCTCACCCTCAAAAAGTGACAATTTTAACATGATCTGTGGGGTATTTTGAGCTGAAACTTCACACACACACACACACACACTCCGGGGACATATTTTAAATATGAGACTTATTTTACATCTTGTAATTTTAACCCAGCATTTTTTAGAGTACCTGGTGGTTTATCGCAGTTTTCTCCATGATAAATAAAATTGGCATTAAATATCAATATTTTTCTAGGTTTCGTATCTAACTTCGACTACATTAGATGAACAAAAACTTTTTTTTCCCTTTTCTTTTTTTATCTTTCTAGTCGTTTTTTTATTTGCCCTTAATCGGCATGTTACAAAACCAATTTTTTAGCCTCTAAAAAATGCTGGGTTAAAAATAACCCAAGTTGGGTTGAAAATGGACTAACCCAGCGATTGGAACATTTAACCCAACTGCTGGGTTAGTCCATTTTCAACCCAACTTGGGTTATTTTTGTAATCAACCTCCCCTTTAAACATTTTGAGATATTTGGACTGGAAACCAGACAGAAATGCTAAGAAAAGCCTCGTTTTCAGTGAAGTTTCTCTGGTAGTGGAGTAATATTTGAGCAGTGGTAGATGTACTCAAGTAATGGATGCTCTGGCACAGCTTACCCAGGACTCTCTCGATCTTGCCCATGACTTGATTATTAGGGATGGCCTTCCCACACTCATAATCGGCGATGACCTGAGGCTTCTCGCTGATTTTCTGGGGGAACACAGAACGTGTTATTAGTGATAAACTCTGAGGCCGAGAGCGGTGACGGACGCCGGCTCACCGTGGCCAGATCTTTCTGGGTCAGGCCCTGGTCCTGCCGGGCTTTCTGGATGACTTTGCCCACTTCCAGTGGCACGCGCTGGTGGTGCAGCTCCTCCGTCTCGTGGTCCAGTTTGGCCGTGTTCTTGGTCACCAGATGCTGCTTATTCTGCCCCGCCGACCCTGAGATCGCACACCAGTCACATCATCAGCTCTCAATAACAGCCACATCCCCTGAGGATGACCACCTGTCACTCACATGAGATCAGCCAATAGCAAACCACAGCCGTCCGATCAGTTCCCCACAGACACACTCAAGCCCCGCCCCTACATCTGTTCTTGTTTGTGAAGCGATGTATCGTGAAAAACACTACTCAAATAAACTGAGCTGTTGATAAACTATGATGTTGTGTGATTCTCTCATTGAGCGTCATGAACACGCCAACACACACACACACACACACACACACACACACACACACACACACACACACACACACACACACACACACATTCTCTGACCAGCACACACACACACACACACACACACACACTCTCTGACCAGCGCACACACACACACACACACTCTCTGACCAGCGCACACACACACACACACTCTCTGACCAGCGCACACACACCAGCACACACACACTCTGACCAGCACACACACACACACACACTCTCTGACCAGCACACACACACACACACACACACTCTGACCAGCACACACACACACACACTCTCTGACCAGCACACACACACACACACACACACACACACACACACACACACACACACACACACACACACACACACACACACACACACACACACACTGACCAGCACACACACACTATGACCAGCACACACACACACACACACACTCTCTGACCAGCACACACACACACACACACACACACTCTGACCAGCACACACACACACACACACACACACACACTCTCTCTCTCTCTCTCTGACCAGCACACACACACTCTCTCTGACCAGCACACACACACACACACACACACACACACACACACACACACACACACACACACTCTGACCAGCACACACACACTCTCTGACCAGCACACACACACACTCTGACCAGCACACACACACACACTCTGACCAGCACAAACACTCTGACCACCACACACACACTCTGACCACCACACACACACACACACACACACACTCTCTGACCACCACACACACACACACTCTCTGACCAGCACACACACACACTCTGACCACCACACACACACACACACACACACACACACACACACACACACACACACACACACACACACACACTCTGACCAGCACACACACACACACACACACACACACACACACACACACTCTGACCAGCACACACACACTCTGACCACCACACACACACACACACACACACACACTCTGACCAGCACACACACACTCTGACCACCACACACACACACACACACACACACACACACACACACACACACACACACACACACACACACACACACACTCTGACCAGCACACACACACACACACACACACACACACACACACACACACACACACACACACACACTCTGACCAGCACACACACACTCTGACCACCACACACACACACACACACACACACACACACACACACACACACACACACTCTGACCAGCACACACACACTCTGACCACCACACACACACACACACACACACACACACACACACACACACACACACACACACACACACACACACACACACACACACACTCTCTCTCTCTGACCAGCACACACACACTCTGATGTGATGTTGACACTAGTGTACGTGTAGTGTAGTTGCTACATTAAAATAACACAATTTTATACGTCAGAGACTGAACTCAACTACAATGCGTTATGATGAGGGAATTTAAAAAATGCTGGCTCAATTTACCCCATAGCTGCCATTTTGGACAAAACTATCTGGCCAACCAATGTAGCTCAACGCCCTGCGTGCGTTAAAATCATCAATATGGACACACTCAATAAAAGTGTTCGGTTGCCAAGATAAAGGGGGGGTGGGTCAACTTACCCACCGGCTCATCTTACCCCACTCTCCCCTATACTTCAGATAAAAATGTGAAAATAGCATTTTTGTGCATTTTTAAATAACCGCAAACTTGAAAAGTGGTAATAAATGGATTATAGCCGCTGCATTAATTTGATTTAGTGCCACAAAATATTAAATTAAAAACATAATCGGACTAAACATAATCATAATCATACGGGTATAATCAGATAAAGATGATTAAAGTGATGACTATGTGTGGGGTTAAAGGTCGAAGTTCAGTTGTTGTTGTCAAACACACTCCAGTAAATCTACCATGCAACATGCATAAGAGTATTATTATTAATATTTTACATTTTTTGGTGGTCTCCACTTCCTCCCCACGCCTCTGAGCAGCAGCGACCGCCTACAACACACAACATATTCATATTTCATTAATAAACACATTCATATTTCATTAATAAACACATTCATGTTTCATTAATAAACACATTCATGTTTCATTAATTGACATTTGTTTTGAATGCACATTGGATGTGTTGAACTATAGCAGTTTACGGTCCTATTGTTTCACAGCAGACTCATTACAGACTGTAATATGAAGTGTGTTAAATATTCATATATCAATATATTAACATATCATTAGTTACTTTATAGTCATTCTACACATTCCAGACCCTGTTTCTGTTCGTCCAAACAACAACATGGCAGTGAGGTGTGTGTGTGTGTGTGTGTGTGTGTGTCGCTTGTTCTGGATCATCAGAGGGAATCTTCCAGATCCAGCACGTGCTGCCCAGCGGAAGCCGAGCTCGGACCGGATCACCGGGTCACCGGGACTCTCCCGGACTCTCCCGGACTCTCCCGGACTCTCCCGGACTCTCCCGGACTCACCTGTCGGGATTTGGACTGAGAGGCAGACGGACCCTTCTTCCTCAGCACGGTCACCGTGTCCCAATCGCTCTCGGCCATGCCGTCTGTGTGTGTGTGAGTGTGTGTGAGTGCGCACTTCGACACAGATCCGCTGACGCTGTTCGTGTTTACACTGAGGAGAGATTCACTGATGCCAACAGCGCCACCCGCAGGACAGCGCCTGAACTACACCCGAGTCCGCGTGACGTCACACCTGACGCCGTATGGAATATTTATCCTTGCACATCATTATTGTGTTAATTTATGACAGTGCACTATATAGGGGATAGGGGATGATATAGTGCACTATATAGGGGATTGGAGATGATATAGTGTGCTTTATAGAGGATAAGGGATGATATAGTGCACTATATAGGGGATAGGGGATGATATAGTGCACTATATAGGGGATAGGGGATGATATAGTGCACTATATAGGGGATAGGGGATGATATAGTGCACTATATAGGGGATAGGGGATGATGTAGTGTGCTTTATAGAGGATAAGGGATGATATAGTGCACTATATAGGGGATAAGGGATGACATAGTTCACTATATAGGGGATAGGGGATGATGTAGTGTGCTTTATAGAGGATAAGGGATGATATAGTGCACTATATAGGGGATAAGGGATGATATAGTGCACTATATAGGGAATAGGGGATTATATAGTGCACTATATAGGGGATAGGGGACGATATAGTTCACTCTATAGAGGATAGTGGATGATATAGTGCACTATATAGAGGATAGGGGATGATATAGTGCGCTTTATAGAGGATAAGGGATGATATAGTGCACTATATAGGGGATAGGGGATGATATAGTGCACTATATAGGGGATAGGGGATGATATAGTGCGCTTTATAGAGGATAAGGGATGACATAGTGCACTATATCGGGGATAGGGGATGATATAGTGCGTTTGATAGAGTATAAGGGATGATATAGTGCACTATATAGGGGATAGGGGATGATATAGTGCACTATATAGGGGAAAGGGGATTATATAGTGCACTATATAGGGGATAGGGGACGATATAGTTCACTATATAGAGGATAGTGGATGATATAGTGCACTATATAGAGGATAGGGGATGATATAGTGCGCTTTATAGAGGATAAGGGATGATAGTGCACTATTTAGGGGATAGGGGATGATATAGTGCATTATATAGGGGATAGGGGATGATATAGTGCGCTTTATAGAGGATAAGGGATGATATAGTGCGCTTTATAGAGGATAAGGGATGATATAGTGCACTATTTAGGGGATAGGGGATGATATAGTGCACTATATAGGGGAGAGGGGATGATATAGTGCGCTTTATAGAGGATAGTGGATGATATAGTGCACTATATAGAGGATAGGGGATGATATAGTGCGCTTTATAGAGGATAAGGGATGATATAGTGCACTATTTAGGGGATAGGGGATGATATAGTGCACTATATAGGGGATAGGGGATGATATAGTGCGCTTTATAGAGGATAGTGGATGATATAGTGCACTATATAGAGGATAGGGGATGATATAGTGCGCTTTATAGAGGATAAGGGATGATATAGTGCACTATATAGGGGATAGGGTACGATCAGACAGTGCACTATATAGGGGATAGGGAACGATCAGGCGGTGCACTATATAGGGGATAGGGAACGATCAGAGAGTGCACTATATAGGGGATAGGGAACGATCAGACAGTGCACTATATAGGGGATAGGGGATGATCAGACAGTGCACTATATAGGGGATGATCAGACAGTGCACTATATAGGGGATAGGGGATGATCAGACAGTGCACTATATAGGGGATAGGGGATGATCAGACAGTGCACTATATAGGGGATTGGGAACGATCAGACAGTGCACTCTATAGGGGATAGGGAACGATCAGACTGTGCACTATATAGGGGATAGGGTACGATCAGACAGTGCACTATATAGGGGATAGGGAACGATCAGGCGGTGCACTATATAGGGGATAGGGAACGATCAGAGAGTGCACTATATAGGGGATAGGGAACGGTCAGACAGTGCACTATATAGGGGAAAGGGGATGATCAGACAGTGCACTATATAGGGGATAGGGAACGATCAAACTGTGCACTATATAGGGGATAGGGGATGATCAGACAGGACACTATATAGGGGATAGGGAACAATCAGACAGTGCACTATATAGGGGATAGGGAACGATCAAACTGTGCACTATATAGGGGATAGGGAACGATCAGACAGTGCACTCTATAGGGGTTAGGGAACGATCAGACAGTGCACTATATAGGGGATAGGGAACGATCAGACAGTGCACTATATAGGGGATAAGGTATGATCAGACAGTGCACTATATAGGGGATAGGGAACGATCAGGCGGTGCACTATATAGGGGATAGGGAACGATCAGAGAGTACACTATATAGGGGATAGGGGATGATCAGACAGTGCACTATATAGGGGATAGGGGATGATCAGACAGTGCACTATATAGGGGATAGGGGATGATCAGACAGTGCACTATATAGGGGATAGGGGATGATCAGACAGTGCACTATATAGGGTATTGGGAACGATCAGACAGTGCACTATATAGGGGATAGGGAACGATCAGACAGTGCACTATATAGGGGATAGGGAACGATCAGACAGTGCACTATATAGGGGATAGGGAACGATCAGACATTGCACTATATAGGGGATAGGGAACGATCAGACAGTGCACTATATAGGGGATAGGGAATGATCAGACTGTGCACTATATAGGGGATAGGGGACGATCAGACAGTGCACTATATAGGGGATAGGGGATGATCAGTGCACAGACAGTGCACTATATAGGGGATAGGGAACGATCAGACAGTGCACTATATAGGGGATAAGGGATGATCAGACAGTGCACTATATAGGGGAATAGGGGACGATCAGACAGTGCACTATATAGGGGATAGGGGATGATCAGTGCACAGACAGTGCACTATATAGGGGATAGGGAACGATCAGACAGTGCACTACATAGGGGATAGGGAACGATCAGACAGTGCACTATATAGGAGATAGGGAACAATCAGACAGTGCACTATATAGGGGATAGGGAACGATCAGACAGTGCACTATATAGGGGATAGGGAACGATCAGACAGTGCACTATATAGGAGATAGGGAACGATCAGACAGTGCACTATATAGGGGATAGGGAACGATCAGACAGTGCACTATATAGGGGATAGAGAACGATCAGACAGTGCACTGTATAGGGGTTAGAGAACGATCAGACAGTGCACTATATAGGGGATAGGGAACGATCAGACAGTGCACTATATAGGGGATAGGGAACAATCAGACAGTGCACTATATAGGGGATATGGAACGATCAAACTGTGCACTATATAGGGGATAGGGAACGATCAGACAGTGCACTCTATAGGGAATAGGGAACGATCAGACAGTGCACTATATAGGGGATAGGGAACGATCAGACAGTGCACTATATAGGGGATAGGGTACAATCAGACAGTGCACTATATAGGGGATAGGGAACGATCAGGCGGTGCACTATATAGGGGATAGGGAACGATCAGAGAGTGCACTATATAGGGGATAGGGAACGATCAGACAGTGCACTATATAGGGGATAGGGGATGATCAGACAGTGCACTATATAGGGGATAGGGGATGATCAGACAGTGCACTATATAGGGGATAGGGTACGATCAGACAGTGCACTATATAGGGGATTGGGAACGATCAGACAGTGCACTATATAGGGGATAGGGGATGATCAGACAGTGCACTATATAGGGGATAGGGAACGATCAGACAGTGCACTATATAGGGGATAGGGAACGATCAGACTGTGCACTATATAGGGGATAGGGGATGATCAGACAGTGCACTATATAGGGGATAGGGAATGATCAGACAGTGCACTATATAGGGGATAGGGAACGATCAGACATTGCACTATATAGGGGATAGGGAACGATCAGACAGTGCACTATATAGGGGATAGGGAATGATCAGACTGTGCACTATATAGGGGATAGGGGACGATCAGACAGTGCACTATATAGGGGATAGGGGATGATCAGTGCACAGACAGTGCACTATATAGGGGATAGGGAACGATCAGACAGTGCACTATATAGGGGATAAGGGATGATCAGACAGTGCACTATATAGGGGAATAGGGGACGATCAGACAGTGCACTATATAGGGGATAGGGGATGATCAGTGCACAGACAGTGCACTAAATAGGGGATAGGGAACGATCAGACAGTGCACTATATAGGGGATAGGGGATGATCAGACAGTGCACTATATAGGGGATAGGGGATGATCAGACAGTGCACTATATAGGGGATAGGGGATGATCAGTGCACAGACAGTGCACTATATAGGGGATAGGGAACGATCAGACAGTGCACTATATAGGGGATAGGGGATGATCAGACAGTGCACTATATAGGGGATAGGGAATGATCAGACTGTGCACTATATAGGGGATAGGGGATGATCAGACAGTGCACTATATAGGGGATAGGGGATGATCAGACAGTGCACTATATAGGGGATAGGGAATGATCAGACTGTGCACTATATAGGGGATAGGGGACGATCAGACAGTGCACTATATAGGGGATGATCAGACAGTGCACTATATAGGGGATAGGGGATGATCAGTGCACAGACAGTGCACTATATAGGGGATAGGGAACGATCAGACAGTGCACTATATAGGGGATAGGGGATGATCAGACAGTGCACTGTATAGGGGATAGGGGATGATCAGACTGTGCACTATATATGGGATAGGGGATGATCAGACTGTGCACTATATAGGGGATAGGGGATGATCAGACTGTGCACTATATAGGGGATAGGGGATGATCAGACTGTGTACTATATAGGGGATAGGGAACGATCAGACAGTGCACTATATAGGGGATAGGGGATTATCAGATGGTGCACTATATAGGGGATAGGGAACGATCAGACAGTGCACTATATAGGGGATAGGGGATGATCAGACAGTGCACTATATAGGGGATAGGGGATGATCAGACTGTGCACTATATAGGGGATAGGGGATGATCAGACTGTGCACTATATAGGGGATAGGGGATGATCAGACTGTGCACTATATAGGGGATAGGGGATGATCAGACTGTGCACTATATAGGGGATAGGGAACGATCAGACAGTGCAGTATATAGGGGATAGGGGATGATCAGACTGTGCACTATATAGGGGATAGGGGATGATCAGACAGTGCAGTATATAGGGGATAGGGGATGATCAGACAGTGCACTATATAGGGGATAGGGAACGATCAGACAGTGCAGTATATAGGGGATAGGGGATGATCAGACAGTGCACTATATAGGGGATAGGGAACGATCAGACAGTGCACTATATAGGGGATAGGGAACGATCAGACAGTGCACTATATAGGGGATAGGGAACGATCAGACAGTGCACTATATAGGGGATAGGGGATGATCAGACAGTGCACTATATAGGGGATAGGGAACGATCAGACAGTGCACTATATAGGGATGATCAGACTGTGCACTATATAGGGGATAGGGGATGATCAGACAGTGCAGTATATAGGGGATAGGGAACGATCAGACAGTGCACTATATAGGGGATAGGGAACGATCAGACAGTGCAGTATATAGGGGATAGGGGATGATCAGACTGTGCACTATATAGGGGATAGGGGATGATCAGACAGTGCAGTATATAGGGGATAGGGGATGATCAGACAGTGCACTATATAGGGGATAGGGAACGATCAGACAGTTCACTATATAGGGGATAGGGGATGATCAGACAGTGCACTATATAGGGGATAGGGAACGATCAGACAGTGCAGTATATAGGGGATAGGGGATGATCAGACAGTGCACTATATAGGGGATAGGGAACGGTCAGACAGTGCACTATATAGGGGATAGGGGATGATCAGACAGTGCACTATATAGGGGATAGGGAACGATCAGACAGTGCACTATATAGGGGATAGGGGATGATCAGACAGTGCACTATATAGGGGATAGGGGATGATCAGACAGTGCACTATATAGGGGATAGGGGATGATCAGACAGTGCACTATATAGGGGATAGGGAACGATCAGACAGTGCAGTATATAGGGGATAGGGGATGATCAGACAGTGCACTATATAGGGGATAGGGAACGGTCAGACAGTGCACTATATAGGGGATAGGGGATGATCAGACAGTGCACTATATAGGGGATAGGGAACGATCAGACAGTGCAGTATATAGGGGATAGGGGATGATCAGACAGTGCAGTATATAGGGGATAGGGGATGATCAGACTGTGCACTATATAGGGGATAGGGAACGATCAGACAGTGCACTATATAGGGGATAGGGAACGATCAGACAGTGCACTATATAGGGGATAGGGGATGATCAGACTCTGCACTATATAGGGGATAGGGGATGATCAGACAGTGCACTATATAGGGGATAGGGAACGATCAGACAGTGCACTATATAGGGGATAGGAAACGATCAGACAGTGCACTATATAGGGGATAGGGAACGATCAGACAGTGCACTATATAGGGGATAGGAAACGATCAGACAGTGCAGTATATAGGGGATAGGGGATGATCAGACAGTGCACTATATAGGGGATAGGGAACGATCAGACAGTGCACTATATAGGGGATAGGGAACGATCAGACAGTGCAGTATATAGGGGATAGGGGATGATCAGACAGTGCAGTATATAGGGGATAGGGGATGATCAGACAGTGCACTATATAGGGGATAGGGAACGATCAGAAAGTGCACTATATAGGGGATAGGGAACGATCAGACAGTGCAGTATATAGGGGATAGGGGATGATCAGACTCTGCACTATATAGGGGATAGGGGATGATCAGACAGTGCACTATATAGGGGATAGGGAACGATCAGACAGTGCACTATATAGGGGATAGGAAACGATCAGACAGTGCACTATATAGGGGATAGGGAACGATCAGACAGTGCAGTATATAGGGGATAGGGGATGATCAGACAGTGCACTATATAGGGGATAGGGAACGATCAGACAGTGCACTATATAGGGGATAGGGAACGATCAGACAGTGCAGTATATAGGGGATAGGGGATGATCAGACTGTGCACTATATAGGGGATAGGGGATGATCAGACAGTGCACTATATAGGGGATAGGGAACGATCAGACAGTGCACTATATAGGGGATAGGGAACGATCAGACAGTGCACTATATAGGGGATAGGGTATGATCAGACAGTGCACTATATAGGGGATAGGGAACGATCAGACAGTGCAGTATATAGGGGATAGGGGATGATCAGACAGTGCACTATATAGGGGATAGGGAACGATCAGACAGTGCACTATATAGGGGATAGGGGATGATCAGACTGTGCACTATATAGGGGATGATCAGACAGTGCACTATATAGGGGATTGGGAACGATCAGACAGTGCAGTATATAGGGGATAGGGAACGATCAGACAGTGCACTATATAGGGGATAGGGAACGATCAGACAGGGCACTATATAGGGGATAGGGGATGATCAGACAGTGCACTATATAGGGATTAGGGGATGATCAGACAGTGCACTATATAGGGGATAGGTGATGATCAGACAGTGCACTATATAGGGGATAGGGGATGATCAGACAGTGCACTATATAGGGGATAGGGGATGATCAGTGCACAGACAGTGCACTATATAGGGGATAGAGAACGATCAGACAGTGCACTATATAGGGGATAGGGAACGATCAGACAGGGCACTATATAGGGGATAGGGGATGATCAGACAGTGCACTATATAGGGGATAGGGGATGATCAGACAGTGCACTATATAGGGGATAGGGGATGATCAGTGCACAGACAGTGCACTATATAGGGGATAGGGGATGATCAGACAGTGCACTATATAGGGGATAGGGGATGATCAGTGCACAGACAGTGCACTATATAGGGGATAGGGAATGATCAGACAGTGCACTATATAGGGGATAGGGAACGATCAGACAGTGCACTATATAGGGGTTAGAGAACGATCAGACAGGGCACTATATAGGGGATAGGGAACGATCAGACAGTGCAGTATATAGGGGATAGGGGATGATCAGACTCTGCACTATATAGGGGATAGGGGATGATCAGACAGTGCACTATATAGGGGATAGGGAACGATCAGACAGTGCACTATATAGGGGATAGGAAACGATCAGACAGTGCACTATATAGGGGATAGGGAACGATCAGACAGTGCAGTATATAGGGGATAGGGGATGATCAGACAGTGCACTATATAGGGGATAGGGAACGATCAGACAGTGCACTATATAGGGGATAGGGAACGATCAGACAGTGCAGTATATAGGGGATAGGGAACGAACAGACAGTGCACTATATAGGGGATAGGGGATGATCAGACAGTGCACTATATAGGGGATGATCAGACAGTGCACTATATAGGGGATTGGGAACGATCAGACAGTGCACTATATAGGGGATAGGGAACGATCAGACAGGGCACTATATAGGGGATAGGGGATGATCAGACAGTGCACTATATAGGGGATAGGGGATGATCAGACAGTGCACTATATAGGGGATAGGGGATGATCAGTGCACAGACAGTGCACTATATAGGGGATAGGGGATGATCAGACAGTGCACTATATAGGGGATAGGGGATGATCAGTGCACAGACAGTGCACTATATAGGGGATAGGGAATGATCAGACAGTGCACTATATAGGGGATAGGGAACGATCAGACAGTGCACTATATAGGGGATAGGGAACGATCAGACAGTGCAGTATATAGGGGATAGGGGATGATCAGACTCTGCACTATATAGGGGATAGGGGATGATCAGACAGTGCACTATATAGGGGATAGGGAACGATCAGACAGTGCACTATATAGGGGATAGGAAACGATCAGACAGTGCACTATATAGGGGATAGGGAACGATCAGACAGTGCAGTATATAGGGGATAGGGGATGATCAGACAGTGCACTATATAGGGGATAGGGAACGATCAGACAGTGCACTATATAGGGGATAGGGAACGATCAGACAGTGCAGTATATAGGGGATAGGGGATGATCAGACTGTGCACTATATAGGGGATAGGGGATGATCAGACAGTGCACTATATAGGGGATAGGGAACGATCAGACAGTGCACTATATAGGGGATAGGAAACGATCAGACAGTGCACTATATAGGGGATAGGGTATGATCAGACAGTGCACTATATAGGGGATAGGGAACGATCAGACAGTGCAGTATATAGGGGATAGGGGATGATCAGACAGTGCACTATATAGGGGATAGGGAACGATCAGACAGTGCACTATATAGGGGATAGGGGATGATCAGACTGTGCACTATATAGGGGATGATCAGACAGTGCACTATATAGGGGATTGGGAACGATCAGACAGTGCAGTATATAGGGGATAGGGAACGATCAGACAGTGCACTATATAGGGGATAGGGAACGATCAGACAGGGCACTATATAGGGGATAGGGGATGATCAGACAGTGCACTATATAGGGGATAGGGGATGATCAGACAGTGCACTATATAGGGGATAGGGGATGATCATACAGTGCACTATATAGGGGATAGGGGATGATCAGTGCACAGACAGTGCACTATATAGGGGATAGAGAACGATCAGACAGTGCACTATATAGGGGATAGGGAACGATCAGACAGGGCACTATATAGGGGATAGGGGATGATCAGACAGTGCACTATATAGGGGATAGGGGATGATCAGACAGTGCACTATATAGGGGATAGGGGATGATCAGTGCACAGACAGTGCACTATATAGGGGATAGGGGATGATCAGACAGTGCACTATATAGGGGATAGGGGATGATCAGTGCACAGACAGTGCACTATATAGGGGATAGGGAATGATCAGACAGTGCACTATATAGGGGATAGGGAACGATCAGACAGTGCACTATATAGGGGTTAGAGAACGATCAGACAGTGCACTATATAGGGGTTAGAGAACGATCAGACAGTGCACTATATAGGGGTTAGGGAACGATCAGACAGTGCACTATATAGGGGATAGGGGATGATCAGACAGTGCACTATATAGGGGATAGGGAACAATCAGACAGTGCACTATATAGGGGATAGGGAACGATCAGACAGTGCACTATATAGGGGTTAGAGAAAGATCAGACAGTGCACTATATAGGGGTTAGAGAACGATCAGACAGTGCACTATATAGGGGTTAGAGAACGATCAGACAGTGCACTATATAGGGGATAGGGAACGATCAGACAGGGCACTATATAGGGGATAGGGGATGATCAGACAGTGCACTATATAGGGGATAGGGGATGATCAGACAGTGCACTATATAGGGGATAGGGGATGATCAGACAGTGCACTATATAGGGGATAGGGGATGATCAGACAGTGCACTATATAGGGGATAGGGGATGATCAGACAGTGCACTATATAGGGGATGATCAGACAGTGCACTATATAGGGGATAGGGGATGATCAGACAGTGCACTATATAGGGGATAGGGGATGATCAGTGCACAGACAGTGCACTATATAGGGGATAGGGGATGATCAGACAGTGCACTATATAGGGGATAGGGGATGATCAGTGCACAGACAGTGCACTATATAGGGGATAGGGGATGATCAGACAGTGCACTATATAGGGGATAGGGAACGATCAGACTGTGCACTATATAGGGGATAGGGGATGATCAGACAGTGCACTATATAGGGGATAGGGGATGATCAGACAGTGCACTATATAGGGGATAGGGAACGATCAGACTGTGCACTATATAGGGGATATGGAACGATCAGACAGTGCACTATATAGGGGATAGGGGATGATCAGACAGTGCACTATATAGGGGATAGGGGATGATCAGACAGTGCACTATATAGGGGATAGGGGATGATCAGACAGTGCACTATATAGGGGATAGGGGATGATCAGACAGTGCACTATATAGGGGATAGGGGATGATCAGACAGTGCACTATATAGGGGATGATCAGACAGTGCACTATATAGGGGATAGGGGATGATCAGACAGTGCACTATATAGGGGATAGGGGATGATCAGTGCACAGACAGTGCACTATATAGGGGATAGGGGATGATCAGACAGTGCACTATATAGGGGATAGGGGATGATCAGTGCACAGACAGTGCACTATATAGGGGATAGGGGATGATCAGACAGTGCACTATATAGGGGATAGGGAACGATCAGACTGTGCACTATATAGGGGATAGGGGATGATCAGACAGTGCACTATATAGGGGATAGGGGATGATCAGACAGTGCACTATATAGGGGATAGGGAACGATCAGACTGTGCACTATATAGGGGATAGGGAACGATCAGACAGTGCACTATATAGGGGATAGGGGATGATCAGACAGTGCACTATATAGGGGATAGGGAACAGATGTAGGTTGCCCCGCCCTCGTCATCAGAGAAGAGATGTTGCTGTTATTCTGATTCAAGATTATTAAAACCATAATGATGTGCACCGAAGAATCCATAAATACTGCTATTTTTCATAAAAGCAAGAACTGTCCGTTTTGATTCAATGATCTGAGTCTCGTGCTGCGGCCTGCAGGCGTCGCTGTGGCTCTGTGGTGACGTCATATCCGCTCTGGGCGGCAGCAGCAGCAGCTTCACTCTCAGGCCGGGAAAAACTGACAACAAGCGAACAGAGAAAAACACAGAGAAATCTCCATCCATCCTGCCGAGTTTCTCCCTCCGGTGGAAATATATCGATATATGTGATCTGAAGTGACAGTCATACGCTCAATCGGTGAGTTATTCGCGCGCTCGGCGCGTTTGTGTGTGTGTTTGGGCTCGGTTTGTCGCAGGATGTCTGAGTGTTTGTGTCGCTTTGTTCTGAGGAGCAGCCATTTTTAATCGCCTCACACACCAACAAGTCCACACAAAACGCTCATTGACGCATTTATTGCTCGTTATACTCGCAGATGTGAGTTAAACCCCCGATTCTGTCCCGGTTTGGCGCTCGTTTGTCGAAGTTTTTACCTCAGAAGCGGCTCGCGGCTAATCTCCGTAGCATTGCTAAAGCTCTGAGGTGATTTTTGTCTAAATCTCTCAGATTGTGTTAAATATTGTTATTAATCAGAGTCGTTACAGACTCTAGTGTGTGTTCGTGTTGGTGGAATGTGTGTGAAATGAGCTGTGTGTGCTGGAGAGCTTCTGTTTACATGTCATGCTAACCGACGCTAACGGAGGGCTTCAGTGTGTGTGTGTGTGTGTGTGTGTGTGTGTGTGTGTGTGTGTGTGTGTGAATAAAACGACTCTCCGTGTCACTAAAACAGGTTTAAACCGTGGATTTGACAAGTGTGCTGACTTCATTTAGTCTGGCATCAACATATCGTTTCATAATATTTCGCTAATAAATCATTGGGTTTCGTAATCATCGTCTTGATGTTCGTGTGTGTTTGTTTTCCTCGTCATGTTAATCTGTGTATTTCTCATTTCTGTCTCACTCTCATGTTGTTGATGATGAAGGCCGTTTATCAGAGTGGAAATATAAAGCTTTGTGTGTTAGTTTTGACACGTGATTGGTGTCTTTGTCCTGAGTAATGTTAATTAACATGTATTTAGTGTATAATTCGGGTTTAGTCGCTTGTAATTGTGCATAATTTACTGTTTTTACCTACACAAGTGAACCCATCAAAAACATAATTCAATGTTTATTGTGTTTTTGTTGTGTTGTGAAACACTTGTGCTGCTATTGATGTGGGAAGAGACATGTACATATACACAATTAGTGCATTGTATCTAATTAATTTAAATATTACAAAAAATGGGCTCAATAAATCGAGATCACGGCCCAAAATAATTGACTTCTTTTTCTGCGAATAAATAACATAAAAGGGTTTTGAGAGTGAATCTGGGAATGTCCTTTTCTCTAATAAACATTTCCCAGTGTGTTTTAGTGTAAATTGAAGGTTTGCACTTGAAGTTAAAGCTGACAATGATGTTTACACGCAATCGGATAATCCATTAGTAATCGGATTGGCGTCTCAATCGGCCCGAAAAGCCCTCATTTAAACACCCTAATCGATCCGATTGAGCTCGATCCGACTGAAAGCGGTGGTTTATTCCTCTTAGGGGTGTAAGAAGATATCGATACACGTGAGTATCGCGATATTTTGTTTGGCGATACTGTGTCGATTCTCAAAAACGCAATATCGATACTAAAAAAAATAAAGTCATGGGTCAAAATGAAGTGCGTTTTTGCTTAAAACAAGCGGAAATTCACTTAATTTCACAAGAAAACTAAAAAATATCTGATGTCATTTTACTTATCTAGTAAATGCATATTGATTTAAGACTTTTTAGATATTTGGACTGGAAACAAGACAAAAATACTAAAGGAGCGTTTTTTGCAATATTGAATGTTTCTAATTAACGAAAATGCAGTTCCCATTGTGTTCTGGGTCAATACTTTTTTTTGTTGCTAAGGTTTGGATATGGTGGTGTGTTCATGACTGCTTTCCTAAAATTGTATGCTATAACTAAAATAATATCCCAATATATATCGCCTTGCTTACAGTATCGCAATATATCGTATCGCAACCCCTGTATCGTATCGGCAGATTCTTGCCCTAATTCCTCTTCTAATCCGATCGAGACGACTTGTAAATAGGGGTGCACCGATCCGATATTAGGATCGGATATCGGCCGCGATACTGACAAAATAGCTGGATCGGGGATCGGAAAAATTAACAGATCCACAAGCCGATCCAGGTGTTTTTTTCCGTCGCAGCAGAACCTACGTCATTCGTCAGCTTCACGTGTGTCGCATGCTAGAAGAGACTCGGCTGTGTGTTACTAGTTCGTCGCTGTTTCGAGGGTATTACTGCAAAGTCAGGGTCTTTCCTGCATTGACATTTTTTTGACGGCCAAAGCCTAATTTGATGAGTTATTGTGATTTACGAGTGATGTAGAACAGATGCTGCGCTTGTGACTGAGTGACAGAGAGACCGATCTGAGAGCTCCTCCCCCGCGCGCGCTCTCTGGGTCTTCAAAATAATCAGTGTTCGCTCTCATATTTCACATATTAATCCAAATCAAAAGCTCGGAAGACCGAAACCATGTTGCACGTGACACATTCGGACAATTTTGTCCTTGAATTATCACTGGGTGTGAATTGCGCTCAAAAAACATTGACTCTTCTCTGACCAGCTGACATAAAGCATACTTTCAATAAGCGGGAGACAAATTATATTCAGTTATGAAGTGTTTTCTGTGTGTTGACATCTTTCGCAATGTTCTAACAGACGGGATTCGCACACAACGCGTCTGCTAATGTCCGATTCGTGACCTAATGACTCCTTTGAACCGAATCATTTTAACGACTGGCCAGAACAACTGATCTGTCCAACACTGAACTCATGAACTCAGTTTATTAATTTACTCAGAACGCAACTGAAATGAGAACACAAGTGTGCTTACCCATTTTAGCAAGAGTGGGTAGTAAGAATTATTTTTAATTATCAACAGTATTTCATCTTATTTCTGTTGACAATGTGTAGTAAAATAAATAGGCCTAGCCTACAATCATTTAATCTGGAGTGAGGTGAAACCAGAACAAAGTTGTTATTAGCTAGCTGAAAATTTTTATTAAATTGCATATGGTAGAAAATTAGACTATTTGTTAATTTGTAATGCTACTTTTTAATATTGATATGATTATATACCAAAACAATTATCTGTAGTGTAAAAAATGTTTGGTAACTGTCAGATTACTATTGTATGTTTGACCAATACACTGTTTTTTGTTTCCACTGCTACATTTTATTTATTTAAAGAAGTTAGATTAAATTCTATTTTAGATTTGAATGCACAATTGTTTTTTAAATAAATAAGAATTCAACACCTTACATACATCTGTTATTTTGTCTTAGTTATGTTTAGTTAGTAAAGTCTGGTGCCTTTAGTCTCTTCAAGGAAGGTATAAGGTGGAAGATATACAGTTTATTATTAATTCAACAATATATCGGATCGGTATCGGGTATCGACAGATACACAAAGCCCAGGCATCGGTATCGGTATCGGGACTGAAAAAGTCGGATCGGTGCACCCCTACTTGTAAACACTTGATCGGATTGAAAACCAAAACTGAAAGGATTGCGCGTGTGTAATGATGTGGAAATAGTGTATGACGCGCGGAACGAGCTGTTGAATAGTGTTATAAATGTGACCCTGGAACCACAAAACCAGTCAATTTTTTAAATTGTGAAAGCTGAATTAATAATCTTTCCATTGTAATGACAATATTTGGCCAAAATCTGGAATCTGAGGGTGCAAAAAAATCTAAATATTGAAAAAAATCTCTTTTGAAGTTGTCCAGATGAAGTCCTTAGCAATGCATATTACTACTAATTATACATTTATGATATATTTACAAAATATCTTCATGGAACACGATCTTAATATCCTCTTGATTTTTCGCATAAAAGAAAGATTGTACTGTCCAATGGCATTTTTTAACTCGATTGACAAAACGACAAAGAAAAGCATTTGCCAAATGCTTTTTTTTAAAAAGCGATTTAAAATGATTTATTCATTTATTTTTTATTGTTCTATTAATATGCATTTTAAAACATAAACAGTTTTAAATGTGTCTATTTATTTATACATTTAAAATGTTTTATTTAACTACATTTAAAAACATGAATTAAATAAACAACTTTAAATATGTCTATTTAATTTGTCCATTTAAAAGTGATTGATTTATATAGATTATGTTTGAATTATTAAACTGATTCTTCATTTTATTTTTAAGTGTCACTCCTGGTCCTCCATACAAATGACGAGAAATGGATAAATATTAAGCTTTTTATACCAAAACAAGAACCAATGTAGGAGAATAGTGATAGTGGAAAACTCTGTATATTTATATTCTGTATATTTAAAAAAATATTACAAATATTTTTTATAAAGCATAAAGAAAGTTGCGAAATAATTCTTTTGGGACTATTTGCAAATAATATTTGCGTCAAATATATCGTCAGTCTCGAGATTCTTCCCGTTAGTGAATAAATGCATAAATCTGCTGTTAATATCTGAATTCTCCAGTGGTTGAGTTCTAGTAAACCGGTTACAGGTTCTAATCCGCCCTCATATCGTTTTTTTTTCCGTCATTAAAATCAAAGATGTTCAATGATTGTATATTAAACCCTGCCTACTTTGATTTTCATTCATTTAATTTAATTTACTATACAGGAAAAGTTAAAAAGTAACATTAAGGTACAATTTAAACGGGCAATTTCTAATTATTGCTAATTATTTACTACTATAATATATCAAACCTGGGCCGTGACAGACGGGTGTGTTCTGTATCTCTAGGGTAGTGTCCATTCTCTAGTGGAGATTTTTTGTCTGCGATTAAACGAGAAAACGACTAATAGTTTAGTCGGCCAAGCCTCTTCTAGTCCACTATTAGGGAGCCGCTCTAGAATCCAGTGCTTTAACCCTCTGGGGCTCTTCAGTCATTTCTCTTCTGAAATGTTAAAAATCACAGCTTCATCAGAATGAGATGACACTTGGTGACTTTTCTAGCATTAGGGATGTAAACACACAAAAAAATTGGGGTCATGATTCGAGCATGCTGATTGGTCGTAAAAAAAAAGTAGCGTTCATTGTCTTCGGTCATAAATGACAAAAATTTATACCGATTTTTTTTTTTCCATCAGCCTTAGCCGATGACGATACGAGCTGCCGATTTTCTGGAGCCGATATTTGGAGCCGATGCTGCTTTTGCTCCCTCAATTTACATCATAAAAATGACGCAATGATCATGATGATAACAATTTAAAAAAGGAACATTTATTGAACTAAAAGAAAACAATATTTAACAAATAGTAAAAACAGGTGAGGTAGAACAAGAAAAAAAGAGTTCAGTGGTGAAACTAAATTCTGAAAATAAATATTTAAGCATAAATAAAATAATTACACTTTTGCACACAGTATCAACAAGCAGCATAATAAAGTGCACACTGACTGCACTATACTTAAAACTTTTATACTTTTAAAACTATTCACAACTTAGTCATTTAATGCTTAGGTGCACTTAACTTAATCTCTTGAAAAAATATAGGCGATCGCAACAGCCTTGTATCGGCCGATACATGTAAAAATCCCAAATATCGGCCGATATATCGGTCTAACGCTATGAGCGACCATAGGAAATGAACGGGAAATCGGCAGAAACACACAAATTCACTGAATATTTGTGTGTATAATCTACAAATCGGCCACAATGCTGAATAAAAGTACACAGCAGTGACACTCTAAAACATCAAGAGTGTGATATTAACACATCCACACACACACACAAACACACACACACACACACACACACACACACACACACACACACACACACACCTATGAAAAACTGAGCCTATGAACCACATTTAGAATTTTTTACAACCACAGCTTCATCGGAAAAATATGAAACTTGGTGACTTTTCTAGCATTAGGGATGTAAACACACAAAAAAATTGGGGTCATGATTTGAGCATGCTGATTGGTCGTAAAAAAAAAGGTAGCGTTCATTGTCTTCGGTCATAAATGACGACCATAGGAAATGAATGGGAAATCGGCAAAAACACAAATTCACTGAATATTTGTGTGTATAATCTAGAAATCGGCCACAATGCTGAAAAAAAGTACACAGCATTGACACTCTAAAACATCAAGAGTGTGATATTGACACACACACACACACACACACACACACACACACACACACACCTATGAAAAACTGAGCCTATGAACCACATTTAAAAAATTTTTTTAAATCACAGCTTCATCTGAAAAATATGACACTTGGTGACGTTTCTAGCATTAGGACTGTAAACACACAAAAGTTGAGGGCATGATTCGAGCATGCTGATTGGTCGTAAAAAAAATACTCCCATTTGTGCTGTTCGGTCAAAAATGACACCATAGGAAATGAATGGGAAATCTGCAAAAACACAAATTCACAGAAAAAAAATCTTGATTACTAACAAAAAAAAAATCTAAAACTTTATAATAAATAGTCATTGAGATTTTTTTAAATATATATTCAAATCCTTAAAAAAAAATCATTAAATGTGTTCAAAACAGAACTAGGGAATTTTCCATAAAGACCTCTAGTGATTACACCCATGGTTGCATGATTTCTTAAATAATTCCAAAAGAGGCGCTAATCTGCCTTAAAAAAATAATTTTATTTTGAAGGCTGAAATACTGCAATAATTAAAAAAGAAAAAAAATTTGTTGTATAATTTTCAGTGGCAAATATAGACCATATTTATTGCATAAATATTAAAAAAAACCATCAAATCATCTCAAAATACAAAATTAAAAAGAAAAAATATTATTGAAGAAAAAGAAATTGCATAACTGATTAAGTTTAAGCGTCGCCACATCACTTTGATCAGCGCACATGAGCACATCAAACATGTTCTGATGATCCTGGAGAGAAACCTCATCGGCTCAAGCTTATGTTTACCATATTTAACGTGTCTTTAGAAGCGTGACATTTTTCGGTCTGGAGGTGTTTTGACGATCTCGTTGTTTTCTGCGAGGTTTCTGCCGGGCTCTTTATGGGAAGATGATGTGTTTGTGGGATTATAGCTCAGAGATCGTGTTGTTAACACTCGTGTCTCCACAGAAACAGACGGTACTGAGGAAGAGGTGCAAAGAAAAATTCCCATAATCGATGACATTACATCGCAATGTCCGATCGTTTGGGGCAAATAACCAAGTCCAAGGATGGGAAAAGCAAGTATTCATCACTCAGCCTATTTGACAAGTACAAAGGGAAGTCAATAGAAACTCAGAAAACCACAGGTGAGACTCAAGAGAAACTTTAAAGGGTTAGTTCAGCCAAAAATGTAAATTGTGTGATTAATGACTGAGCCTCATGTGGTTGGACACCCGTCAGACCTCCGTTCATCTTCAGACACAAATGAAGATATTTTAGTGTAAATCTGATGCTCTGAAAGGCCTCCATTGGCTCAACTTTACACTCTCAAGACCCTTAAAAGACACTAAAGACTAAAGTTACAAAGTCCATCTCACTACAGCGGCTCTACAATAACTTTATGAAGACGAGAATAGTTTTTGTGCGCAAAAAAACCTAAATAACGACTTATATAGTGATGACGATTTCAAAACACGGCCTCATGAAGCTTCGAAGCATTATGAATCAGTGAGTCGATTCAGCGGTTCAGAGCGTTATGAATCAGTGAGTCGAATCATGATTTGGATCGCGTGTCAAACTGCCGAAATTTGGCGATCCAAACCGCTGAATCAACTCACTGATTCATAACGCTCTGAACCGCTGAATCGACTCACTGATTCATAACGCTCTGACCCACTGATTCGACTCACTGATTCATAGCGCTCTGAACCGCTGAATCAACTCACTGATTCATAACGCTCTGAACCGCTGAATCGACTCACTGATTCATAACGCTCTGAACCACTGATTCGACTCACTGATTCATAGCGCTCTGAACCGCTGAATCGACTCACTGATTCATAATGCTCTGAACCGCTGAATCGACTCACTGATTCATAACGCTCTGACCCACTGATTCGACTCACTGATTCATAGCGCTCTGAACCGCTGAATCAACTCACTGATTCATAACGCTCTGAACCGCTGAATCGACTCACTGATTCATAACGCTTCGAAGCTTAATGATGCATTGTTTTGAAATCGTCATCTCTATACAAGTCGTTATTTAGGATTTTTTTGCGCACAATAACTATTCTCGTCTTCATAAAGTTATTGTAGAGCCGCTGTAGTGAGATGGACTTTGTAACTTTAGTCTTTAGTGTCTTTTAAGGGTCTTGAGAGTGTAAAGTTGAGCCAATGGAGGCCTTTCAGAGCATCAGATTTACACTAAAATATCTTCATTTGTGTCTGAAGATGAACGGAGGTCTGACGGGTGTCCAACCACATGAGGCTCAGTCATTAATGACACAATTTACATTTTTGGGTGAACTAACCCTTTAAATGGCTTCAGCATGATGTCATGTGTGTGTGTGTGTGTGTGTGTGTGTATTCACAGCCTCTCTCCTCTCCTCTAGTTGTTGCACGACATGGCTTACAGAGTCTTGGCAAAGTGGCCGCTGCCCGGCGCATGCCTCCTCCCGCTCACCTGCCGAGTCTGAAGTCTGAGAGTAAAGGAAACGACCCCAACGTGATTATCGTGCCCAAAGACGGTACAGGATGGGCAAACAAGCAGGATCAACCCGATCCAAAGAGGTCAGCGCAACACTCCATAGATCGGGTCCATAGACACTCCATTTGCCATAAAGTGGCCAGCACCTTTACACATTTAGTTTTACAAATCATCACGCTAAAAATGTTAAAATTGGATCATATTTAGAGCTTTGAAGTGCTGGAGAAAGTGTGAAACGCTTGAATTTCACTCTCAAAAGGTCGTACGAACCCTGAGATGAATAATGTAATAAAAGAAACAACATTTGACCATTTCTTCCACAATACCATGGGGTGTTCCTTCATTAAATCAGTGGTGAGTGTTTATGATTTGTGGACTGAAACCCCTGAATGTTTCTCCTGATCTGAGATCTGTGGTTTATAACCGAGGATTCTGCACTGAACGCTTCCTCTAGGCCTCGCAGTGGCGATGTTATTAACACTGAGGTGAACTGAAAAAGATGAAAAGATGGCTTTTATTATCTTAATACATTTATTTCATGCACGGATTGCTTCTGTCAGCACCAAATGCGAGTAAAAGTCAGCGTTGCTACTCTGTTAATCAGTAACTTTTGTACAAATTGACAATACATGGCTATGAGCATGTGATATGGCTTCATGCGATCAGCGAATCACAGCGGTTGTGATGTCGATGATCATATAAATATATAGTGTGATGCGCTATATATAGTTTCGATTCACAGTAAACGCTTCTCTACTGTGTTTGAGGCGCTTATAATTATCTTCCCACGTTCCCAATGAAAAGTAATTGCAATTAGAACAAATTACCAAGATCAGTCAATTAATAATCAATAATAGTGGCAAACCTATAGTCATGCAGCATATACGCAAAAACTCACAGTTTAAAAACTCAAATTGATTTGTAACTTATAAGCCGTTAAAGGCAGCCCTACTGTGAGTGATCAGGTTATTAATCAATAGCATTTGCTTCTGTTGAAGCCGTCAGCCTGCAATTTAGTTTTGAAATAATCATGAAAACTACATTACCCATGATGCCGTCCATCAATCCGAGTCGAAACAACCAAAACTCACCAGAATATCTCTTTAGCTCCGCCCACTCCCATGAAGCACTGCCAATTTGAGCATATTTTGCAATGAACCTAAAATTGATAGTTTTTTTAATATATAGCTGTATTTTTGTATGCGAGCGTCTGATTGGCTGACGTGTGGTCTCTGTTTCCTGCAGTTCCGTTGCATCATCAGCACCGCTGCCGGAGTCGCAGCCACCGCTGGCTTTACAGAAATCTGTGTCCAATCTTCAGAAGCCCACGCCAATCACCAGCCAAGAGGTACAAGCCGCTCCTTCATCCTCTCTTCCTCAGAGAGAGACTCCGTTTCAGTCCTGATGGTGTGTGTGTGTGTGTGTGTGTGTGTTTGTTCCCCTAGAGCACAAGTACAGGTGGACCAAAGCAATGGGCACAGCTCAATGGAAAGGCAGTAGATCAAGATGGTAAATATCAGTTTATTTTCTAATGTTGCGTTCACACCTGACGTGATTCGCACGAGTGATTTACATGGTAAGTCAATGCAGAGATGCGAAATGGCATTCTGCGGCGCGAAGGACGCGAATTGAGCGCTTTGGAAACACGTAAATCGCTCAAGTTGAAAAATCTGAACTTTGGCGGATATTTCGCGCCGCGTTAACCAATCAGGAGCTTGCTCTAGTAGTGACAACAATGAGGAGAAAATCTGTATATTAATATCTGGTTCAGACAATATGATTATCACTGTGATAACATTAAATGACATGAAACACAACACAGTCTCTTTTTGTTAAATGCAAGTTTATGTTTGATCAATAATACAAAAGTATAAGTAAAAGCTATAAGAAGCTACACATGAAATAAAGCAAACAATTCAGTCAAACATTCAAAGTCAGTGCTAGTCGGCTAACGTAACAACTGCAACGTACAGTTATAGCCTAAAGATATAAAGTAATGAAACTTCTCTTTGCCTTCAGTCTAAACGATTCGCCAGGGAACAAATTATAGATCCATGAGAGCAAAGATCGGCCGTTACAAGACGAATTATATCTGGAGCCGCCACAGAGACATCAGAGCCAGCGGCAGAAGAACTGGCTGAGGAAAGGCTGATCTCACCGGGTTAATGAGCGCCGCTGATCCACTGGAGCTCACACACACACACACACACACACACACACCAGATCACATGTTCGAATAGGCACTCTTTATATAAATAAACCACTGATTTGAGCTTTAAACAACTACATTATCAACTGAAAAAGTCTTAAAACTACGTTTTGTCACACATTAACAGTAGATTTTAACAAAATAAAGACGTGTAAACACAGCCCATGTCAGACATTTCTCACTGAGACGAGCCGCTGGCAGAAGCTCCGCCCATGAGGAGAATCACGTCTGTTGTGCCGCGAATGTCACGCGCGATTGAAGCGAGTAAACTCAACATGTTCAAGCGTCCAACTTCGCACGATTATTCGCGTGATTATTCGCGTGATTATTCGCGTGAATCGCGTGCGGTGTGAACACCACATTATAAAGGGCTGATCAGATGTGTTTGGTTGTAATGTTTGACGTTTGGTGTGTCGTTCAGGTTTAAAGGTCTCAAGCCGACTGCAGCCCTTCTCTCACGAGGAATTTCCGACGCTGAAAGCAGCAGGAGAACAGGACAAGGTTGGCAAGGAAAGAAGCGTCTTCGATCCGTCGTATGGGCCCGGACCAAGCCTCCGCCCACAGAGTGAGTCCCGCTCTACATTTCCATCAGTACCAAAATACCTTTGTTCCCCAGCTGGACTACTTTCAGGCGCTGTAATATCATTGCGCCGCTGCAGCCATGGTACGGCCGCGAAGATCCGCGACTATTGCGCAGGAATGAGAAAGTAGTTCCTAGCCATAGGTGTAGAAAATCACAACTTTTCATTTTCAGTTGGTCTTAGCACACGATGTAACTGTAGAAGAGTCAAGTTTTAAATAGGAAAAATATTGAAAGTGTCTTTGGTCATTTTTTGAATGAGATGCTAATGGACTGATCAGAATCAATGATGTATGCTAAGCTATGCTAAAAGTGCTACCGCCAGATACAAAGATTGGCTGAATGGATTCAAAAACGGTAAAACTCAACTATTTAACTCTAGGGGACTTGTGAAATGAAAGTGGAGTGTCCAGCAGAAATACAGCCTCTTGAACTCCTCAAATGCCAGGTTTTCACAACAAAATCCGCCCAATTGCTACTCGAAACTAGCCCAAAACAAGCCCAAAGCGTGTTTCTCCGGTAAAAATCGCATTTGTGGGGTAAAATATGTGTCTTTTTGGTAGGGCTGCCTGCTAAAATTCACAAATCCCGGGGCAAAATATCACATAATTGGGGTCGCTTCAACCCGCGGACATGAAAAACAGCCGCGGCAACAGTGTTGAAGTAGCCCTTGGCAACACTGGGGTGCATGTGGGCGGATCCTGGAGCAAAAGCGGCGGTTGCCATGGTAACGAGAGAGAGTGACAGTCGCCCAAGCCAATCACTTGTTTCGGCCCGAACGAAAATAATGAGCGGTGTTTATTGCAGATTAAAAAGTCTAGTCACTCGATTTTTATACTCTCTTTTTCAGAGTACTTACATTTTAATTATGTATTGACACAAAAAGAAAGTTTAAACAAATTTGGACAAGTGTTTTAGATCATTCTTACCTACCCTACCTTTAACAAAGCAAGTAATTTTATTATTCCCTCGCAGACATCATATGGCCCTACTATGGGTTTCATGTTCTCGTTTGATTAATGTGCTGATGTTTCCTGATGTTTTCAGACGTGTCGAGCTGGAGGGAGGGTGGTGGGAGGAACCTCCAGCCTCCAGTGCTGTCAGCCGCTCCTCCCAGCGAAACGGACCCCAAGAGCGGCTCAGCTGAGGCCAGCACTCCTCTTCCTCTTCCTCTTCCTCCCTCTTCCTCGCCCTCCTCCACTGCTGCTGCTCAGTCCCCCGATCTGAAGGAGCCGGCGCCGCTGCGACCCGCTCAGCCTGTGCAGCGCAGAGCCGCCCCATCAGCCCTCCAGTACCAGCACCACACCACCACCACCTACCACGACATGCTGCCTGCCTTCGTGAGTCCGCTTCAATCTGATTTTAAAGGGTTAGTTCACCCAAAAATGTCAATTCTGTCATTAATTCCTCACCCTCATGTGGTTGGACACCCGTCAGACCTCCGTTCATCTTCAGACACAAATGAAGATATTTTAGTGTAAAGCTGATGCTGAGAAAGGCTTCAGATAGACCTCCATTGGCATTCAGTACATTTACACTCACAAGACCCATAAAAGGCACTAAAAACATCGTTACAAAGTCCATCTCACCACAGTGGCTCTACAATAATCTTACAATGCGACGACAATAGTTTTTGTGTGCAAAAAATCAAAATAACACCTTTATCCAGCTTGTTCTTGTCTTCCGTGTGTGTCTCCACGACGCATGCGCGAGAATATGAGCAGATCCGGCGTTCGGGAATCCATGAAATGCCACTTTAGCCCCATTTTGAGAACTACACCGAGACCTAAAGCACGATCAGTGTAGAATTCAACAGCTGAGATACGCGCGTCTTCCTCTGCTCGTAAACAAATCTCTTCTGGGTCATGTGTCCGAACGCCGGATCTGCTCATATTCTCACGCATGCGTCGTGGAGACACACACGGAAGACAAGAACAAGCTGGATAAAGGCGTTATTTTGATTTTTTTTTGCGCACAAAAACTATTGTCGTCGCTTCGTAAAATGATTGTAGAGTCACTGTGGTGAGATTTTAAAGTGCCTTTTATGGGTCTTGTGAGTGTAAATGTACTGAGGTCTTACGGGTGTCGAACGACATGAGGGTGAGGAATTAATGACAGAATTTTCATTTTTGGGTGAACTAACCCTTTAAAACCCAGTATGTGGCCGTAACGCAAAGCTAATGTTGGATGTGTGTGTTGTGGTTGCTCTCTTTGTTTGTCAGATGTGCCCTAAAGAGACTCGTGATGCCCCGGGCTCCTCGGATCACGGCCCGGCCGCTGTGGTGGCCCCTGTGCGCTTTGATTCCCGGTCGGTCTTCAGACCAGCGCCAGAGCCTGTCAAGTGAGCATTGCGCTAATCGATAATCAAGTCAACTTTATTTATATAGCGCTTTTAACAATGCAGATTGTTTCAGAGCAGATTCACAGTGTTAAACAGGAAAATAATGCAACAATTTTATTCAGCCGTTTAGCCGTTCTGGAGAAAACGGTGATGTCATCAGCTCATTATAATTATCATACAGTGACAATGTGGCCTTTAGATCAGTAATTTAGTTTAAATGGTTAATTTAGTTTAATTAGATTTAGTTGAAAAATGTAGTGTCTCCAACTGAGCAACACAAGCCAGAGGAAACCCAAACCCCATCAGGAGCAGAATGGAGGAAAATAAACCTTGGAGAAACCAGGCTCAGTCGGGGGGGCAGTTCCCCTCTGGCCAATCAACACACAGCGTATGATTATTATTCTGGCAACTTTACAGGTCAGAGGTCATAATAGATCGGAATATTCGAAAGATCAGAGTCATCACGCCGGAGACGGGTTTATTGAGGATGCCGTATCGATGAGGCAGTTTCAGGGGGAGCAGGGTTTTTCCTGGGTCAAAAATGGTCTTCGGTTGTGGCTGACAGACATGGTCACACACACACACACACGCGCGTGCGCGCACACACACACACACACACACACACACACACACGCACAGTAAAAAAGTACCCTACCCACGTGATCTGCAAGCTCAATACTGACAATACATTTTAAATAAATTCATAGAAATAGTTTGTAATGTTTGCTTATCTTATTTTGATACCTTGATGTTTGTTTTTGTTCCTCATTTTTACGCTATTTACAGATAATTGTTTTGGTATATAATCATATCAATATTAAAAAGTAGTATTAATAAATAGCCTAATTTTCTGCCCTATACAATTTCATAAAATTATCAGCTAGCTAACGACAACGTTGTTCTGGTTTCACCTCACTCCAGTCTAAACTAAATGATTTATAGGCTATTTATTTTACTACACATTGTGAACATAAATAAGCTGAAAGACTGTGGATAATCAAAACTAACTCTTACACGCACTCTTGCTAAAGTGGGTGAGTACACTTGTGTTCTGAGTAAATGATTAAACTGATTGGTGAGTTCAGTGTTGGACAGATCAGTTGTTCTAACCAGTCGTTAAAATGATTCGGTTCAAAGGAGTCATCAGGTGGCGAATCGGACATTAGCAGACGCGTTGTGTGTGTGAATCCCGTCTGTTAGAACATCGCAAAAGATGTCAACACACAGAAAACACTTCATAACTGGTAGGGCTGGGTATTGTTAGGAATTTGACAATTCGATTCGATTTCGATTCGATATTGCTTTATTAGCTTCGATATCGATTCAATAATAAGTAAATGCACAAGTAATGAAGTACCTGAGTATATTTTTAAATAATGTGTGCAGTATTACCAATGTTTAAGAACAAATTGACCCCAGCATGTTTCCTGTCATGGTTTATTTAACAGAACAAACCGTACAATATTGTACATGTGTTGAATACAAACCACAACTGTAACAAACAGGTGGAGTATAATGTGTTAAGAGCTCAAGTGCTGGAGATAAACCATTTAGTGCTTTGTAAGTAATAAGTAAGATTTTAAAATGTATGTGATGTTTAATAGGCAGCCAGTGCAGTGTTGACAGAACTGGGCTAATATGGTCACACTTCCTGGTTCTAGTAAGAACTGGAGCTGCTGCGTTTTGGACCAGCTGGAGTTTATTTATTAAGCGAGCAGGGCAACCACCCAGTAGAGCATTACAATAATCTAACCTTGAGGTCATGAACTGAGGAAAGCCCTCTATAAATATGGTCTTTGTTTCCGCAGTGGTGATTTAAGAAGAGAAAACCCGCGTTTCCCCCGAGCTCCGCCTCGGCCCTCGGCTCGCCCCATCCGCCGGCCGGGAGATCGAGCGCCGCGTCCTGCCATCATCAACCCTGAGGACCTGAAGGACCTGGATGAGCTGGACCATGAGTGTGAAGACGGCTGGGCGGGTGAGCCGTCGCTGCTCTCGTTAGCAGGCCAGGGTTTCCACCAATGTGCTCACTGTGGCCGCTGTGTGTTCCTCAGGTCTCCATGAGGAGGTGGATTATAGCGAGAAGCTCAAATTCAGTGATGATGAGGAAGATCACGCCCCACGCGAGAAGAGCAAGATCTGGTGAGTTTTGATTAGGCGGAAACTAAAATGGCGTCGACAAGATCAGTCTCTCGATTTTAATGGATCTTCATTTTGAGCTTGAGGTTGAGGTTTATGATGGTTGTCTTTTCAAATTATGCCAGTTTTATAAAAAAACATGAATAAATTAGAAAATTGAGAAAATCTTGGACGACTGAAGTCCTGACATTTTCGACTAAAAATGACGTTAGGAAAGAAAGGTTAAATGAATTAGCTGTGCACTGTGTGCAGTATTTGGTGGCCTTGTTGTCTGCCTAAATGAATTATAAATAAACATAAGCTAGTAGGCTATTTGCAGTATATTAAATAGTTTTTGAGCTGATTATTTTGCACTGAAATGAGTTACACACGAGTCTGACAGCGTTGCATCACGTGCACCTGCGCAATATCACAGCCTATGATTGTCAACTAGTGATATCATCACAAGAACTTTTGAGCAATATGCCACATAATTTAGACAATAGTTTTTGTCATATGTATCATAGTAACTGACACACTATCTGCTGCTCGAACATGAGCTCAGCTTCACGGCTGAGACACGAATAGACTATTAATGTAAAGCTTTTACTCTTAAACACAAAAGGCACGTCCACTTTAATAAAAAAGAATATTAAACAAGCCAGATCAAGAGCAGAAACGAAATAAAGTGCAGAAGTGAAAAATAAAGCATAGGCTCAAAACTAATACAAACAGTGCATTAGGCTCCAAATAAAACATCAAATAATAAAGTGCCCAAATCCAATAAATAATACTAGAAATACATTTGCAGTTTGCACAATAATAAAACGGACGGGGCGACCTAACGCAGGCGAGTTAGCGGAGCGTCTTTAGCTGATGTTTGTCGTCGAGCTGTGATGTGCAAACTGTGATGTGCATTCGACTTTTTTCCATTTTCTATCTTAAAATCCCTGCCGATGACATGATGGAAGAGACTGACTAGGAAAACACTCTCACAATTAAATAAATAATATACAGCAAAGAAGCCTAACGTTACTTCAGTCTGTCTCTTCTCCAGTGGGTTGGGCTAATCCAAAAGAAGTGAAAACAAGGGGTGTGTTCTGAAGACTGTTACCTGTGAAACAGAGGTGCTCTGAAAACACCCCCATTAGCAATTACTGCTTTCCACCTGATCAAATGAACACGGCAAAACTGATGGAATAAACGCGGCAAAAAATCTGAATGTTGGTCGAGCCAGAATGTATCAACTAATCGACTGGGAGATTACAGCCCTAGAATAAACATACAGAACATAAACATACAGGATACAGAATAACTTGCTTGAGAATGACACTTAACATCACATTTACCACACTGACCATAATCACAGTCGTCTAGAATAATCCATTTCGGCCCATTGCTAGTTTAGTGCCGGGTGTGGTGTAGAATGGGGGTCGACCGATATGGATTTTTTTTTGTGCCGATATTGCTTTTTTTCCCATCAGCCTTAGCCAATGACGATACGAGCTGCCGATTCTCTTGAGCCGATATTTGGAACAGATGCTGCTTTTGCTCCCTCAATTTACATCATAAAAAAGACACAATGATCAGGATGATAACAATTTAAAATTTACAATTTAAAAAAGGAACATTTATTGAACTAAAAAAAACTATAACTAATAGTGAAAACACGTGAGGTAGAACAAGAAAAAAAGAGTTCAGTGGTGAAAAATATTTAAGCATAAATAAAATAATTACACTATTACACACAGTATCAACAAGCGAGCAGCATCATAAAGTGCACACTGACTGTACTATACTTCATTTAAAACTATTTACAACCTAGTCATTTAATGGCTACACTCTAAAAAAATGCTGCGTTAAAAATAACCCAAGTTGGGTTGAATATGGACTAACCCAGCAATTGGGTTGTTTTGACCCAGCGGTTGGGTTAAATGTTTGCTTAAAACAACCCAATTGATGGGTTAGTCCATTTTCAACCCAACTTGGGTTATTTTTAACCCAGCATTGTTTAGAGTATAGGTGCACTTCACTTAATCTCTTGTGGAGCAACACCAGCGGTGATTCAGGAGAAAATCTCCCAATGCTCCACGTGAAACTTCAGTCTTTCCACCTTTTACCATCGTGTCAATTCTCAGCTGATTTTGATTAATATGCGCGAGGGAGAGCGAGAGTTTGAAGACGGTGAGAGCTGCCCTGTGGACGCCTGTCTGGAAATAATGCAGGGAAAAAATATCGGCGAATGCAGCAGCTTTATATCGGCCGATACACATAAAAATCACAAATATCGGCAAACGCAGCAGCTTTATATCGGCTGATACACTTAAAAATCACAAATATTGGCAAACGCAGCAGCTTTATATCGGCTGATACACGTAAAAATCACAAATATCGGCGAACGCAGCAACTTTATATCGGCCGATACACGTAAAAATCACAAATATCGGCAAACGCAGCAGCCTTATATCGGCTGATACACTTAAAAATCACAAATATCGGCGAACGCAGCAGCTTTATATCGGCTGATACACTTAAAAATCACAAATATCGGCAAACACAGCAGCTTTATATCGGCTGATACACTTAAAAATCACAAATATCGGCAAGCGCAGCAGCTTTATATCGGCTGATACACTTAAAAATCACAAATATCGGCGAACGCAGCAGCCTTATATCAGCCGATACACTTAAAAATCACAAATATCGGCGAACGCAGCAGCTTTATATCGGCTGATACACTTAAAAATCACAAATATCGGCAAACGCAGCAGCTTTATATCGGCTGATACACTTAAAAATCACAAATATCGGCAAACGCAGCAGCTTTATATCGGCTGATACACTTAAAAATCACAAATATCGGCAAACGCAGCAGCTTTATATCGGCTGATACACTTAAAAATCACAAATATCGGCAAACGCAGCAGCTTTATATCGGCTGATACACTTAAAAATCACAAATATCGGCAAACGCAGCAGCTTTATATCGGCTGATACACTTAAAAATCACAAATATCGGCAAACGCAGCAGCTTTATATCGGCTGATACACTTAAAAATCACAAATATCGGCAAACGCAGCAGCTTTATATCGGCTGATACACTTAAAAATCACAAATATCGGCGAACGCAGCAGCTTTATATCGGCCGAGACACGTAAAAATCACAAATATCGGCGAACGCAGCAGCCTTATATCAGCCGATACACGTAAAAATCACAAATATCGGCGAACGCAGCAGCTTTATATCGGCCGATACACGTAAAAATCACAAATATCGGCGAACGCAGCAGCTTTATATCGGCCGATACACGTAAAAATCACAAATATCGGCGAACGCAGCAGCTTTATATCGGCCGAGACACTTAAAAAGCACAAATATCGGCCTGATATATCGGTCTAACACTAAAGCGTCTGTTGTTGGGACTGAAGCAGGTTCTGGCTCTTGTGTCCTGCAGGGATGATTGGGAGCACCTTCAGGATCAGCATTCGTCTCAGAGCTCGGCTGAGGGCCCGTTCCCACAGGATGCCGAGGAGGAACCGTACCCTCGCCAGCCCGAGCCCTTGCCCTCCAGAAAGACCAACGGCCGCTTCTCCTCGGCGGAGTCTCAGGTGACGCTCAAGCTCTGTGTGCTACTGTACCTTTAAGACTTTACATGTAGATCATCTCTGTGTTGATGAGTATTATTATAGTTAAAAACTAAACAGTACAGCCGTAAAATTGCAATACTAGTATTTTTAGTGTTGTCTTAATGCATTTTCATACATAAAACCATCAAACATTGGTTGCCACATATTTCCTTCCCAAAATGCATCTTAACCACTTCAACTCTTTCATATTTATATCACACAAACTCAACCAAAAATAGACATTTCATATATCAGATGAAAGCTCTCACCCTCTAGAATATCACTGTGAAATATATTTATTTCACCAATCTAACGTTATTACCAAAAGAATCATGAAGATGGAAATGACTCCTTTGAACAAGCAAACACACGAGTCATTCCTGCTCGGATCACTTCGTCCTTGTGAAGCTACTACTACTGTCCCTTTTCTATTTTATATAAATAAATAAATAAATAAATAGAAGACATGTTTTGTTTCTTGGAAACATGATAGATTTGACAAAAGCTTGAGCTGACAGTAGCTTGAGATGGGACACAGATGTAAATGTATAGATATTTAACATTATCTGTAAAACTTTCATCAACCAAAAAGTTTGAATGGGTGAAATGTAATATTATTACTGAGTTAGAACTCTATTCTTTAGATCACCACAGGTAAAACCACACTCCAAATTTTACTTGGTATTTCTGTCTTTTTTCCAGTCCAAATATCTAAAAATTCTTAAATCAAGATGCTTTTACTAAGGAAAATTACATATTTTTTCTTGATTCCTGGGGGGAAAAATCCAAATTAATTGAGTTTTTGCTTGAAACAAACTAAATTATTTGCCAATGGATTAGAAAAATAATCTTATTTCTGTTTGGGACAGAAACAAGATTCCAAACAGAAACATTATTTTGCTTACCCCATTGGCAGATATATTTGCTTTTTTTTAACCAAAAACTCACTTAAATTTCATTTTATTTTCCAGAATATAAGAACCAATATCATTTATGCATCTTGATTTAATAATTTTTAGATATATTTATACTAGAAACAAGACACAAATACTAAATGACAGCATTTTTTTCAGTGCACACAAGGCAAAAAGTAAAAAAAAAAAAAAAATTGAATGGCTTTAAGGTATTTAGTCTATAAACATATAAATACAAATGCACAAACTGCAAGTTTATGACAAAAATAGTCTGCAATTTGGCCTAAAGTTTAGAACTGCCACCTTGTGTTGACATTGTGAGACTGCATGATTTGTAAATTATGCAAGGCGGGCCACATATAATATACTTTAATAGACAAGCTGCGGGCCGTTTGGACACCCCTGTTCTAGACCAATCGGAGCAAACATTTAACCCAACCGCTGGGTCAAAACAACCCAATTGCTGGGTTAGTCCATATTCAACCCAACTTGGGTTATTTTTAACCCAGCATTTTTTAGAGTGTAACTATTAAATGACTAGGTTGTAAATAGTTTTAAATGAAGTATAGTGCAGTCAGTGTGCACTTTATGATGCTGCTCGCTTGTTGATACTGTGTGTAATAGTGTCATTATTTGATTTATGCTTAAATATTTATTTTCACCACTGAACGCCCCACTACCTCTCCTGTTTTTAATATTTGTTAAATATTGTTTTTTTTAGTTCAATAAATGTTCCTTTTTTTAAATTGTTATCATCCTGATCATTGTGTCATTTTTATGATGTAAATTGAGGGAGCAAAAGCAGTATCGGCTCCAAATATCGGCTCTAGAGAATCGGCAGCTCGTATCGTCATTGGCTAAGGCTGGTGAAAAAAATCAGTATCGGCACTAAATCCATATCGGTCGACCCCCTACTCTGTAGCAACTCAAACTCATGTGGAGCAGCGTTTACGGTGTCCGCCGGATCATGAGTTGCTCCTGTGTGAATGAACACTCTGAAACACACATTAATTTCTCCTGTCCTTTGATTCTCATCTGCGTTCTTCTGTTGTTTGATGGCAGCACCAGCAGAAGAACGGTGGAACCAGTGAGTCCGCCGAGGAGCAGGAGGAGCCCCAGAGACCGGCTCCTCCCCGGGGGAAGTTTGTGTCCGCCGATCTCTCTGCGGTGGAAAGGGCGCGCAGACGGCGCGAGGAGGAGGAGAGGAGAGCGCGTGAAGAGAGGCTGGCGGCCTGTGCGGAGAAACTCAAAAAACTGGATGAGAAATTTGGCAAAACGGAGAAACCCGCTCGCTCTGGAGAAGCAGAAAGCAAAGAGCCACTGGCACAGTCTCCGGGCCGCAGGCCGTCCAAACACCACCAGGAGGGCTGGCAGTACGCCGCTAAAGGTACGCTAGTTCTGCTAGCTGCGTGTAATTGCCCTTCAGAGTTAGTGCTGCTGATTTTTGGCTTGTAACTTGCAATCATCTTGAATACAGAAGTGTTGGACACACCAGCCGAGTCCTCCAGTCAGGATTACAAAGATGAAGGTTGTAATTATCACAATGAAGACGATGGTCCTGAGTCCACCTCTCCCCTCCCAGACTACGGGCGGCACCAGAAGCCTGTGCCACCCCGGTTCCAGAAGCAGCACCAGCAGCAGGTGAGCCTTTACACCGAACCCGGAGCGGTGATGGTTATTAATACAGCCGCTGTTAGCATCTCAGGGCTCATTTCATTAACCCTCTGGGGCTCTTCGGTCATTTCTGACCTGAATATTTGTTTAAATAAGAAATGTTAAAAATCGTAGCTTCATCGGAATGGTCTGAAACTTGGTGACTTTATTGGTACTTGGTATATGAACACCCAAAAAATTGGGGACAGGATTTGAAAAGTCTAAGTGGTCGTAAAAAAAAAAAAAATAGTCACACTCAGGACCTTCGGGTCTAAAATGACCCTCATAGGAAATGAATGGGAAATTGGCAAAAATATGAAAATACAGAGTTTTTTGTGCGTACAATCTACAAATCAGCCAGGATGCAGAGAAAAAGACTCAACAGTGAAGATCTCTAAAAGTCAAGAGTGCAAAACAGACAAAAAAAACTCACACACACACACACACACACACACACACACACACACACACACACACACACACACACACACACACACACACACACACACACACACACACACACACAATTAACACATGCCATTCCAAAAGCGAATTGTGTGTGTGTGTGTGTGTGTGTGAGTGAGTGAGTGAGTGAGTTTTTTTGTCTGTTTTGCACTCTTGATGTTTTAGAGATCTTCACTGTTGAGTCTTTTTTTCTGCATCCTGGCTGATTTGTAGATTGTACGCACAAAAAAACTCTGTATTTTCATATATTTGCCAATTTTCCATTCATTTCCTATGAGGGTCATTTTAGACCTGAAGGTCCTGAGTGTGACTATTTTTTTTACAACCACTTTGACTTTTCAAATCCTGTCCCCAATTTTTTGGGGTGTTCATATACCAAGTACCAATAAAGTCACCAAGTTTCAGACCATTCCGATGAAGCTACGATTTTTAACATTTTTTATATAAAACGCAAGATCCACTATAGTGATAAAAATTTGCTATTCCGTGATAAAAATGCTCAATGTGTCCACCGATCTCATTTAAAAAAATGCTTTCATGAGGCCTAGACTTGACTCTAAAATGAAATACAGCTCGAATAATAATAATAATAATAATAATAATAAAAAAAAAATATATATATATAATTTTATTATATTCAATGGGAAAAAATGGGTCATAATTTTTGCATACATATTAATTATAAATCATAAAATTATCTCAAAACACCAAAAGAGAAAATACTATTGAACAAAAATTTATTTAATTGATTTAACTCAAATCTTCTTTTATCTTAATCCGCCCTCCGGGTCATTTTTGACCCGAAGGTCGTGAGTGCGACCCCTAAACTCTTCCCCCAGAGGGTTAATGCCCTTTGCTCTGTGGACTCTAGGAGCAGGTGTATAAGATGGCGCCGTGGCAGCAGGCGGGTCACGCCACTCAGTCCAGCTCCGCCCACCCGCAGAGAGGCTTCTACCCGCCTCATGTCCTGGGCTTCGACCCGCGCTGGATGATGATGCCCCCCTACATGGATCCACGCATGACCCAGGGATGTTCTCCGGTGGATTTCTACCCTCCTGGGGTTCACTCCTCCGGTAAATAACATCCACTGTGTACTCACAAGCAAACACCCTGGCATTAAAGGATTAGCTCACTTTTAAATACACTTTTGCTGATAGTTTCCTCACCCTCATGTCATCCAAGATGTCCATGTCTGTCTTTCTGCAGTTGGAAAGAAATTAAGGTTTTGGATGAAAACAGTCCAGGGGTTTTCCTCCATATAATGGACTTCAATGGACTCCAAACGGTTCAAATGACAGTTTTAGTGCAGCTTCAAAGGACTTTAAATGAATTAATAAGGGTCTTAGCTAGCAAAACAATCAGTTTCTGAGAGAAACCCAGCAGTATTTATGCTATTATTTTGATCATCTCTGAGCTCCGCCATAACTTCCGCTAAGTGAGGTCAAAATACGATCGTGGTCATAGATATATTGATCGTAGATTCTTCATTCTACTGATACGTGCAGGTGCTAATGAGGCATCTATGTATATATCTATGACCCCGATCGTATTTGACCTCACTTAGCGGAAGTTATGGCGGATGATCACGCTCGTCTGATAAGAGGTAAAATAATATCATAAATACTGCTGGGTTTCTCTCAGAAGCTGATGGTTTGTCTAGATCAGACCCTTATTCATCATCTGGTGTCGTTTAAAGCTGCACTGAAACTGACATTTGGAGCCCATTCAGGGTTTTTCCTGGGTCAAAAATGGTCTTCGGTGGTGGCTGACAGACATGGTCATCCATACACACACACACGCACGCACAGTAAAAAAGTACCCTACCCGCGTGATCTGCAAGCGCAATACTGACAATACATTTTAAATAAATTCAAAGAAAGTTTGTAACTTTTGCTTATCTTATTTTGATCCCACATGAAAAAATACTGTAGTATATTATAGTAAAATTACTCTAGTAAATACTATAGTGTTTTTGAACCGTACTATACTTACTACAGTAAATTAACAAAGTGTAGTAAATACTATAATATACTATAGTATTTTTTCATGTGGGATACCTTGATGTTTGTTTTTGTTCCTCATTTTTACACTATTTACTGATAATTGTTTTGGTATATAATCATATCAATATTAAAAAGTAGTAATAAAAAAATGAACAAATAGCCAAATAGCATTTTCTGCCATATACAATTTCATAAAATGATCAGCTAGCTAACAACAACTTTCTTCTGGGTTCACCTCACTCCAGTCTAAACTAAGTGATGTATAGGCTATTTATTTTACTACACATTATGAACATAAATAAGCTCAAAGACTGTGGATAATTAAAACTAACTCTTACACCCACTCTTGCTAAATTGTGTAAGCACACTTGTGTTCTCATTTCAGACGTATTCAGAGTAAATGATTAAACTGATTCGTTAGTTCAGTGTTGGACAGATCAGTTGTTCTATGGTTCTAACCAGTCGTTAAAATGATTCGGTTCAAATGAGTCATTAGGTTGCGAATCGGACATCAGCAGACGCGTTGTGTGTGAATCCCGTCTGTTAGAACATCGCGAAAGATTTGTCAACACACAGAAAACACTTCATAACCGTTCATAATCGAATAGGATTTGTTTCCCGTTTATTGAAAGTATGCTTTATGCAGCTGGTCAGAGAATCAGTCAATGTTTTTTGAGCGCATTTCACACCCAGCGGTAATGAAAGGAAAGCATCGTCTGATAGCGCCACGTGCAACATGGATTCGGTCTTCCGACCTTTTGATTTTGATTAACGTAATATGTGAAATATTAGAAAGCTAAGAATGCTTATTTTGAAGACCGAGAGCGTGTGAGCGGGGGAGGAGCTTTGATCGTTCTCTCTGACATTCAGTTACAAGCGCAGCATCTATTCTACATCATTCATAAATCACAATAACTCATCAAATAAAGCTTTGGCGGGACAAAAATTTGTTTTGGCGGCCGCCAAAAAATTTTCAATGTAGGAAAAACCCTGCCATTGAAGTGCATAATATGGAGGAAAACCCTGGACTGTTTTCATCCAAAACCTTAATTTCTTTTCGACTGCAGAAAGACAGACATGGACATATTGGATGAAACTATCAGCAAAAGTGTATTTAAAAGTGAACTAATCCTTTAAGTTATGGGTGATCAAACATGCCTCCGTTTATATTGTGAGACTGATATTTATGTTATTTTAAAGGTCTGGTGAAACCCGTCCTTCAGCAGGATCACCTGAATAGCCCTGGTTCCACCTCGGACGAAGGCTGCCATCCCAACATGCATCAGGAGAGGAGGGCACCATCCACTGAGCCTTACCAAGTGTGGAACCAGGACAGCTACTCCTCCGCCCGCAGTTTCACCCCACCCTACCAGAGACAGCATGAGAACGGAGACAGGGTGGCAGCGGATGACCGGAGTGACCGCTCGTGCTCCAGACACGACTCTTATGAAGACCAGAGAGAGAGTCCGGCGGAGGAAGTGCCACATCAAGGCTTCCGCCAAGTGTCCCATGATCAGCCCTTGATTCTCAGCAGGGGAGATGGCGAGCATAGGGACGTGTCCACCGGGAGACATCAGAAAGAAGACGAGGCCTTCGACCCTAAGGAGAAAAGCTACGACTCGGATTTCTGGAGAAAGGACGCGAGTCTGAGGAAAGATGCCCAGTGGTCCGATCACGGCTCCAGCAGTAGTAGCGTTAGCCAGCCGTCTGAGTCCAGCGGGAGAACTCTTAGGAGGACGGGACCCATTAAGAAACCCGTGCTGAAGCCCTTAAAGGTTGAAGACAAGGAGAACGAGAAACCCAAGATCGAGCCCGAAGAGAAGCCGGTCCCTTACAGGCTAGAGAAGGAAGTAGTCACAAACGTCTATGACCTGAAAAAAGACGCCCCACTTCTGTCTACCAGGCACGCCGCCCCGCCTCCTGAGCAAGCAGAAGCTCTCAAATATGAGAAAACCAGCAGCGAGTTGCACAAGGAGAACTGCTGGGATAGCGTCAAACCTCAGTCTGTGGACGCCGCAGACCTCAGAGAAGCGCCTCGACGCAACAACTGGATCTTCATCGATGAAGAGCAGGCGTTCGCCGGGGCGCGCGGAGCCGGACGCGGGCGCGGCCGCGGCTTTCGAGAGTTCAGCTCTCGCGGTGGAGCTCGTGGAGGGCGTGGCGAAGGCAATCGAGGAGGCTACACCAACACAGGTGCTCCGAGACCAACACGCGGACGCGGATCCCGAGATTTTAGGAGTGAGGATCTGCAACGAGGCAAACCTCGGAGGCGCAACGTGAGCGAGACGCACAGCGAGGCCTCGGAGTACGAGGAGCTGCCCAAACGTCCCCGGCAAAAGGTTGTGGAAAACGGGGAAGCTCCGTTTCCTTCGTCCGGAGAGGTCAAGAGGGCCGATAGGGAGTCCTGGAGATCCAACAAGATCTACACTGATGATCAAAGCAATGACTCCAAGGCGAAATCGACAAGAGTGTTTGGAAGGTCGTTGCCGCCGAGACTCAACTACAGCCGTGGATTTCCCTCAAGGGATATATCGACGTGGCGAGGCCGAGGAAGCCAGTTTGGAGGCGGCCCAGCACAAGAGAACGGCTACAACTTCAGCACAGACTCCTCCAGACGCGAGCCACTGAAGTACCCGCCGAAATTCAGCAGCTCCTTCGTAGAGAACGGCGTCGAGGACCGAGATGGAGGCTTCTACATCGATAACGATAACCCCGACAACCGGCCCCTGCGGCGGCGACGCCCCCCTCGCCAGGACAAACCCCCGCGGTTCAGGCGTCTCCGCCAGGAGCGGGAGGGAGGAGGGCAGTGGAACGGGGAGGACTACGCTAACGGAGACTTAGCCAATCAGTGGCCGGGGCGGCCCAAGGGCCCCGAGGAGCACTGGCCCAATCACTACCCCGGAGGACGGCCTCAGGAGGTCACAGGTCAAGGCGAGGACTGGGAGACCGGCTCCGAGAACAGTGATTTCAGCGACTGGCGGGAGAAACGGGGCCCGCATGGCGACACACAGGCGGATTCGGGTCATGGTGACCCCGGCTCTGAGAAGAGAGAGCTCTCCAAGCGGAGCTTTTCCAGCCAGCGGCCCGTGGTCGAGAGGCAGAACCGCAAGAGTGACGTGTCTGTGATGGAGAACAACAAGATGGGCCGCTCGACGGACGCTCAGGCCGGCTCCTGCGGGAGAAGCGAGAGAAGCGAGAGCTGGCACAACGGCGTTTCTTCCAGCAGCAAGCGGTGCGTTTACACTAGGGCTGGGGGAAAAATATTGATTTCGTGATTTTAATCGATTCTCAGTTCTACAAAACAATATCGATTCTTAAATCCCAAGAATCGATTAGTCTATTTTTTTTTTTTTTTTACGAAATTCAAAAACATAAATATTAGGGCTGGGTAAAAAATATATTATTAGATTCTCAGTTCTACAAAACAATATCGGTTCTTAAATCCCAAGAATCGATTAGTCTATTTTTTTTTATGAAATTCAAAAACATAAATATAAGGGCTGGGAAAAAAATAATATTCGATTCTCACTTTTACAAAACAATATCGATTAGTCTATTTTTTTTACGAAATTCAAAAAAATAAATATTAGGGCTGGGTAAAAAATATATTATTCGATTCTCAGTTTTACAAAACAATATTGATTCTTAAAGGTCCCCTTCTTCACGATTCCATTGTTCAAACTTTAGTTAGTGTGTAATGTTGCTGTTAGAGCATAAATAATACCTGTAAAATTATAAAGCTCAAAGTTCAATGCCAAGCGAGATATTTTATTTAACAGAAGTTCCCTTTCAAAGCCTACAGCGAACGGCTGGTTTGGACTACATCCTGGTACTTCCTGCTATAATTACGTCAGTAGAGCAGTAGAACAGACTTACCTCCGCCCACAAAGAAACGCGAAAAAGGGGGCGTGGTCTTGTTGCTGTCCCACGTGGAGAAGCGGACGGTCGCGTGGAGAAAAGGAACTGTTGCGTTGAGTGTGTTTATCGCCATGTCATCGAGACGCTGTTATTTTCATCCAGGAGTCAAATCACCTTTGTTTGGCTTTCCCAGGGACGCTGTAGAGATTATTGAACGCATACATCTCTCCGTTAAGAGGCGTGACCTTTCCAACGTGCGCTAAACTGCTGTCAAATTACAACACAGGAACCGCTTTCACGTGCGCTAAGCTGTGGTCGAATCACAGCACAGGAACCGCTTGCACAATCAGAACTCGTTACGTGTTTCTGAAGGAGGGACTTTATAGAACAAGGAAATCACCAGCCGTTTTTAGGACAGTGGAAACAGCAGTATACAGATAAGTAAATAGTGTGAAAAATACTGTGTTTTTTTACACGCGAAACATGAACACATGTTATATTGCACACTGTAAACACAATCAAAGCTTCAAAAAAACACGAAGAACGGGATCTTTAAATCCCAAGAATCGATTAGTCTATTTTTTTTTTTTTATGAAATTCAAAAACATAAATATTAGGGCTGGGTAAAAAATATATTATTCGATTCTCAGTTTTACAAAACAATATTGATTCTTAAATCCCAAGAATCGATTGGTCATCCTGTTTTCAGTTAATGAATGAAATGAACATTGTAGCTCCTCCCATCCAATAAATCGCTATAATCTTTGTGCTTTATTACTATTGATATAAAACAAAGTCTCAGATTTCAAATTATGTCTATTTTTTTACGAAATTCAAAAGCATAAATAGCGTTTTGGCGCGAGATCGCTCGGCTCAGCTCAGGAGAACCAGATGAGCTGGTCTTCTCTTCCGCTTTAATACCAGTAACAGCGCAAAATAAACACCAATGAGCTTAAAATAATGATAATGGCTAGTGGATAATGATAAACGTTTTAACACTGAAAACGGAAAGCATTTTAATTATCCACAATAAATGAACAAAACAATAAAAGCGATGGACTCTCAGTCTGTTCACAAACTAATGAATAAACAGCTGAAACTGCAGAGGATGATTGAGTTTTAGGTAGAGCTGGGAATCCATTAAAAAAACTAATTAATCACTTTTTTTCTGTAACTAATCACAATTAATACATTTTTAATGTTTTGATATTGTAATAATTTCAGTTACACTCCAAATTAATGTAGAAACAATTGATTGACAGCATATTTTAAATATGTGTTGTATTATGTTTTTATGAATGAAGGCCAGCATCACTGAAGTCTCTATGAAACATTAATGACATCACAGTAAAAC